>NC_141536.1:124174998-124432498 GCF_021556685.1 Rattus norvegicus
CAGGACTCTGTCATATGGTTATTACATGGCCAGATAAGAGAAAAATATCTTTAATTGTATTTAAATTTTAATTGTATTAAAATTCTGGTGTAGTATTTGTAAAATTTACTAGTGTTGTGTATTAAATGGTCTTACACACATTCACAATGCTGTGTAATGTTGGCACCATCCATCTCCACTACTGCTTTCGTACTGTAAACCTGAAGCACTGTTCTGAATAAGCAGTCACTACCGGGTCCATGTCCAGCATGAGCTGGTACCTACTGCTCTACTGTCTGCATCACGTATCTTCCCTGTAGAAACCAAACAAATGTCTCTTGGTGATGAGTTTATTTTTTCCTAGAATAATGCTCTCAAGGTTCATCCACATTAGAGCGTATGTCAGAATTTCATGACCTTTTTGCCCCCTTCCCCCCTTTCATTGAAAATAGATTCTTTTCTCCTACAATACATCCTGATTATTGTTTCCCCTTCCTTACTCTCGTTCCTCCCCATCTCCCCTCCAGGTCCAGCCTTTCTGTCTCTCATTAGGAGAGAATAGGCTTTAAAGAGACAACAACCAAACATTCTAAATAAAGTACAAGTACAACAAACAAGAACACAGTATTTAGGCTTCGAACTGGAGATCACCCTGCTTCGACCCTCTGAGTACTGAGTGTTAGGTACCTGCCACTGTATCTGTTTAGAATTTTTTTGACTTTTTAAAGATAGATAATATTCTACTATATATTATATTATGTATATATATGTATTTTTTCATTGACTCATCTATCAATGGGTACTTGGCTGTTTTTAACATCCTAACTGTTTTGAATAATGTCAAGTAAAGATGTAAATAGATACAGTTTTATGTATTAAAGGAGGGGACCTGCATTTGTGAACTATTGCCAAATCTGGGCCATGGCTGGTGCACTGAAGTGAGAGATAAGTTTAGCTGTAAGGTCATGGAGATTAATGGAGACAGTGTAGGTATAAGGTCATGGGGCTCAGAGGAGGCAGTGGAAAATGCTATGTTGATTCTATGTCAGAGAGTAGTCATCCCTCAGCTTCACCCAACCAGAGGTGGCCAAATATAATTTCTAAAGAAAGTATAATCGTTTGAATTGATGGATTAAAATCTCCTGATTTAAAACATTTGCCAATCAACTCATAGAACCAGCTAAACATAGTATAAAGAATAATTAAGACTCACTTGAGGGTCCATTGTAACTTATGGGCTTTAGGCTCTGAAATTAGTTTGTACACTAAATTCATGCTGGTTGGAAAGGTCTAGGAAGTCATATATTCTGTGGGTGAATAATAGGCTGCAGTGTGTCAGATAACAAGGGCAAAGTTAGACATTAGCCTGGACTTCTGATAAGCCTCGTTCCATGGCCAAGAAGGAGAGAAAGGTACTTTCATACCTTTTCAGAGATTTCCATACCTTTTCAAAGAAAAACCAGCCTCTCATGCCATGGAGGGGGCAAGGCTAAGGAGGATGAACAAAAAAAAGAATGGCATGTGAAATCACTGTAAGATGGGCATCATACATATCCCGACTTTCACTGTCGTACCTGCTGGCTTTATCCAGGGCTGCTGGGAGAAAAGCCAGGGTGAGGCCTCCACAAAGAGGTGATTTCACTGTTAGTCACAGGCGTCCTAGGTACTTACCGCTCTAAGACTCTATGTGTCTGTGTAGACATACATTTCCTTTAACCCTGTTAAGTTTTGAGGTTTGTACTGGTCACACCTTAGGTGATTAATAAAGACAGCAAACACTGGAACTAAAAGCTCATTATTTTCTTGGTCAAGTGTTGATGACCTGGAAGTCAAAGTATGAGTCCAGATTTACACTGTGTGGAAGGCTAAAGATTTCTGTCTGTCTCATGTTGGCACACTCACCTTAATGGATACTAGCACCCTTGTACCGCGCCAGCATGTGCTAGGTGTTGGGGAATGGTGGATCCAAGACTGTACTAGTTCACATCCTTGGGTTTATGATCTGAAAAAAGAAAATTTAAATACATAATCATAAAAAAAGAGCAAAGTCAAGTAGGCAAGGTATGGTAAATACTGAAAGGGCCATGGGGGTGGAAGAGATAGTCCTGGAGTAGAGTCTGAGCTCTCTTCCCAGCGATCAGGACTTGGACGAGAGCCACTACTCTTCTTGCTCTCCAGATACCCTGGATATTGCAACTTCCTTTGCTTAGAGAAATTGAAAATGAACTAAGGCATTTAAAGCAGATATGTGGAATGTCTTGTTGATTTGGGGACATCAGAGAGACATCAGTTTTCAGAAATGTGAAGCTCATAAGGATGGTGTGTTCTTGAGGCTTTGATGGCTAGACAAATCATTGCTGCCCACTGTGGGAAAGTGAGAAATGTCTGTGCTTTGAACGAAATCCTCAAAGACATCAGCAAAGTCCTAAGATACCTATGCTTAGAAAGTTTTTAAGGTTCTGCTCACGACTTGCATTAGAATACAGATATAATCTGTAGCCATATTACAAGTATTGCAGCCCTTTTTCATGTTATGGTTCCAAATTCTTGATACTTCACTTTCCGTTTGGCACGAGGGTAAGTTAAGAAGGCAAAACTCGCCATGTTCGGACACCATGTGCTCGTATGCTCTCTGTTAGGATCCAAAGTCACTACTTGGATCATGAAGCTGGTTCTGTTCCTTTGCCAAGTTGGGCAAGGAATCCTGGCTGCAATATGCTATTTAAAGGCGAGGAGGATTGGACTGGATGTCAAGACATTTGTATTTGGGCTTCTTTGGTGCCACTGTTTGAGAAAGCAAGGATATTTGGCGTTCCCATTTCTTTCCATTTTAATGTAGAGTGTGTCTTGACTTCTCTTACAGAACTTCATTTTGAAAAAAAAAAAAAAAACAAAGAATCGTCTCTCTGAGTTGGTGTCTCTAAAGCAGTTATTCTGCAACGATGCCGCATGTGCTAACAACTGCTATGGCCGCTGCGTCAGGGTTTCAGCCACAGTTATTGGGCCAATGTCTCTGTCGATTATAAAATGAAATGCTTCACTTGCTGACTGATATTCTTTCCAGACAGACAAAATATGTTGCAGAGAAGTTAAACGTGAAGTTGAATATAATTTATGACACACCACCAGGGAAACTAAATATCCAGTAGTTAAAAAGAAAGTCCTGTCAAAGCCTCGAGGAACATACTGGCGAAGTGTAGACGTTCCACATCCTCTGGTCATGGGGATTCCTTGTTGCTTTTTGCCCTGGAATAAGATTTGGATTTGGATCCTCTGATTGATGGGAACTTTTCTTGGACACACTTGAAGTTTGTAATTTAATAAAATCCTACTGATCGCTATCTGAAGTTATAGGCACAGATATGGGTCTGATACTTCAATCTATTTTAGGAGAAGACAAGCCTTTCCCAGATCGAAATTTGAGGGAAACATGAGATAATTTTATTACCACTGATGTTTACACTTCTTAAAAAAATGTTAGCTGATACAATAATTGTGCTTGTACATGTCTACATATAATGATCAAATAGGGTTGTTAGTATATCCAGCATCTCAAATACTTTATGCTATTTTAGTGCTTTTTACTCTCTCTCTCTCTCTCTCTCTCTCTCTCTCAGACTCTTTCAATGGACAAACACACATAAATAAGAAAACTACATCTAGAACATGCAAACAGGCTGCCTTGGTGAGACTGTATTAGTCAAGACACCATGTGTTTGTAGGTGGAAGATGAGTAGGGAGTACATGGTCAGAATGAGAAGCAGCCACACCGCCACCCTTGGCTGGGAACCGGAGACTAGTGCAGTAATGTGATTACGGTAATGACTCAACAAGTCATCGTCTGCTGCCTTTGTCCGCTGTAATTAACTTTTTGGAATTGCATAGCCTCTGTCTCTGGGCTCATCAGCTGGCCCAGTTTTTGTGTCCCAGGTCTGTCATTTCTCCCTGGGCCCAGGAGCCTCTAAGTGCATTGCTGAATGAATTCATTGCTAGAACAAAGCTTTGGTGGTCGAATTGAGATGACTATCTTTTGTTGTCAGACATTCAATCCCATATAGCAATCCAATTACTTAAGCTGTTTGTATCAGTCTTATTAGGCCCGGCCATTCAAGCCAGCTCCAACACTGATTGTTGTGTCTTGGAAGAATGTGGTGGAACAGATTAGTGCTTTAATGAGAAGCTTTCTGAAGGCCAGATCTTTTCCATTGTGTGTGTGTGTGTGTGTGTGTGTGTGTGTGTGTATACATATATACATATATATATATATATATATATATATATATATATATATATATATATATATATATTGAGATCTAGGAATCATTTTTAGGTGAGGGCCCAGAGTCACTGTTACAAAAGACTGATCAAAGGGTAACTGGAAATCTGTACAATTGCTTGAAGAAATTTTATGGGTTATAAAATATTGGCACAGGTTCTGTCTGCTATGGGCTATCTGACTGAAATCTCTGGTAGGCTGGGAAAGGAAATTGCTTATTGGCATTTATTCTGTGGGATGGATATCTCTGGGGTTTGCATTTGAACTCTTTCTTCACTGTGCTACAGGTCAAATTCTGTACTCAGCATGAACATTCCAGGAATGTGGGCTGCACAAAATCAACATAAGCCTTGCTCCATATTCTGCTACCTAGACACACACACACACACACACACACACACACACACACACACACACACAGGCCCACATAGGGGTTTCCAGATAATTGCCAAGGGAAAAAAAATCACTGGGTAGAGGAAGACGGTGGCAGTTAATGTGTGGATGTTGAAACCTGAAGTTAATGTGTGAAAGGGGAGTGAAATGAGCTCACTGGGTCTGCCAGGAAAGATGGTAATTGGTTTTAAGGCTCCAAGAAACAATGCCCAGCCTCTGCGTGTCATGCCTTTAGTTCTGGAAACGTTTAGGAAAGGTCACGTGGAAACAGGTTTATCTTAAAGGAAGCTGTAGGTCATACTTGGAAGGTTTTCGACAACAAAAAATTTTTGTTTTAATGTAGAAACTTTTAAGCAAATGCAAAAATATCCCTCCCTCAGATTCAACAATCAGGAAATCTCACAGCTAAAGGCACTAACCTGCTTCCTAGCGGCCAACCTCTGACTCCAGCAGATTTCATTTCTTGCTATTACATTCTTAAACCAAACTAAACCGAACAAACCAAGTAACCTCAACAACATTATCACCTTTAGGAATATTGACAGTAACTCCTTAATCACCACCAAAACAGACACTCTGTGAATTTTTTCATAATCAACATTTGTAAAGATCTGACATTGAGTTTTCAGTGTGGAACATTTGAGGTGATTGTAGATCATAAAAGCCTGTTCACCTACCACCCCCGCCTTATAAACTGGTGTCAGATACTGTTATCGAGATTGAATATCAGAAAAAAGATATGCTGTGTTTGAATGGGAAATGTAGACAGTCACATTACATGCTGTCAGCTTGCAAAGATGGTCACACGTGCAGTGAATAGCTTCTGAATAGCTTCTGAAGATAGCTCAGAGGAGTAGGGAGAAGGGAAGAGTCCAAAGGGGTACTTCTTCAGTGTGCTCCTTGCCCTGAGCCTTGACTTTTACACCCTATCTCTCACTGTCATGATCTCTAAACCAAAAACAACCCCCCTAAACAAATGAAGAAGAACCCAGACAGCATCACCAAGAAACTCTTTCATTGCCTTTGGAGCAGGATTTGGTGATGAATTCAAATAACGGCCTGAGATAAAGAGAGCTCATATTTTAAATATCACTCTCTAGACTAGAGTGGGGGGGTGGGAGGGGCTGGTAGCCCACACCTATAATTTCAGCACTTGGGAAGTATAGGGAGAAGAATCAGAAGTTTGGCTCTATAGTACATTTGAGGTCAGCCTGATATACATGAGACCTGTCAAGAAGAAACAGACAGACAAGCAGCGAGACAGACAAATAGATACACCCTTCAAGGGACATAAAAGCAAAAGGTTCCGAAGAGAAGAGAGATGATCATGGAGAAGAGAAACAAGCATTGTGTGTTTTCTCTGTCTTTTATTCACACACACACACACACACACACACACACACACACACACACACCATGAAGGCAGAAAGGAGGATATTTGAAAGGAAGAGAAAAATGGGGGGGGGGAAGACTAACGGGAGTAAAAATAAAATTAAAATAATGCACATGTATAAAACATCATGAATAAACTCATTGCTTTGTATGCTTCCTAAAAAAATATTTAAAAGTAATATATCTCTTTGAGGGTCCTATTACTAAAAGAAATAAGAAAATCAGAAAGCTAACTCTTATGTTCAGCAACTGAATAGTGAAGCAGAATAGTAATCGAAATGAAACGATAGGAAGGCCTTCATTCCTGTGCGTGTCTGTGTGTGTGTGTGTGTGTGTGTGTGTGTGTGTGTGTGTGTGTGTGTGTGTGCTATCTGTGCGTGCGATCTAGTGTGTATGGGGAATACGTATGCATGCTGTCTTGCATATGTTTGTCGTCTGTATACTGGGATTTGTGTGTGCCATTTTTCATGTGTGTGCCTACATATTTCTATGTATTTTTATTTGTATGAATCTATACAGGAATGACAACATCTCCTGGATTGCCCCAGGTCATTTCTTTACAGGATAAAACCCAAAGAAACTAACAAATGGAGAATCTGTTCCATACTGAGAAATCCAAAGTCACTGGTGCCTGCTTTCTTTAGAAAAAAACAAAACAGAACAAAACACTAGAAAGGTCATCCATGATAGGAATAAATGGGGGCAGAGGGAGATCAATGTTTAACTTGGAAATAGTTTTCAGTTAATCATCCCTGACTGCTCGCACTAAGAGGGCACTGCTAGGGTGCTGGCAAGTTGAGCTTGAAGTCACAGAGTTTCTAATGTCAGGGTCTGTGCAGTAAAAACTCCTGATGCACTGTAATGTGAGTGTGTGTGTGTGTGTGTGTGTGTGTGTGTGTGTGTGTGTGTGTTCTGGCTTACAGACTTTTGATTTCACATGTGAGTATTGTGGATCAAGATTTTTTGTTTCTTTTGGGATTATCTTTAAAATGTAGGTTGACACCTGGTAGAAAATTTGTCCTGAGGTATAGGGATCATCCTGTAATCTCTGTAGGTCTGAAATTCGATGGCATGTAGTTTCTAAGTTTGAGGATTTCTGAAGGTCATTTTAATTTTGTATTATAAGGATTCTTTTTTTTTCTTTCTTTTTTTTTTTTCAGAGCTGGGGACCGAACCCAGGGCCTTGCGCTCGCTAGGCAAGCACTCTACCGCTGAGCTAAATCCCCAACCCGTATTATAAAGATTCTTAATGAATAGCCTAGTAAGAGCACCAATGGAAGGGGAAGCCCTTGGTTCTGCCAAGACTGAACCCCCAGTGAACGTGATTGTTGGGGGGAGGGCGGTAATGGGGGGAGGAGGGGGAGTGGAACACCCATAGAAAAGGGGAGGGGGAAGGGTTAGGGGGATGTTGACCGGGAGGGCGGGAAGCGGAATAACAATCGAAATGTAAATAAGAAATACTCAAGTTAATAAAGATGGAAAAAAATAAAAATAAATAAATAAATAAAAGAAATTACAGTCCCTTGTGGGACCAGTGGGGTTATATTTGCTTCAGCGGCCAGATGGACTTCTTAGTCTCATCGCTTTCTTTGTGTGTTGGATGTGGCCGATGATGAGGAAAGATCAAGGTTTTGACAGGCTTTGTTCTTTCTTCTGTATGCACGAAATAATTATCGGTCAAACAAAAGAAGTAACTCTTTTGGCCTGTAAATGTAATATAGCTATTCACGTTACATTAACATTCATGTTAAACTGGGTTTGTAAAGAGATTCATAGTCAAAGGGTCGCCCTTGACATACAGCCATTGTGGGGCACCCTGATGAACATATGGTGCTCTGCTCTGGCCCACTGCTTAAGAGCTTCCTGTGCCATGGGCATTGCTTTATAATCAGAGCATGATGCAACTGATACCAAAGCCATGAATATTCTAGAAACCCAAAGGTGTGTTTTATGCATGAAGCCTAGCCTCTCTGATATTCCCAGTCTAGATACATGTGGCAGCTTATAATGTTTTGTCAGTGACGAGAGTCAGAAAAAGTACATTTCAATTATTACAAAACCTTCATTTTCGTTTTACACCTGGGCCCTTGTGATGGAATCCCATGAAACTACAAAAATAAGGACGAGTCAGGAGAGTGAACCAAGCCTTGCAGATTGGAAACAACTTTGGCCAACTACACATTAAATGAGAATTGATATTTAAAATACATAAATAACTGAAGAACTGAGCACCTGAAGAAAAGCCAAATCAGTCAATTAATACATGGGTCAGTTGAATAAGCAGTTCATGAAGAAGAAATACAAATGGCCAATACATATTTGAGAACATAAATACTTGAAGAGATGTTCAATATTCTTAATTTGTTTTGAAACCAAAGGCCATGCCCAGTGACACACCTCTTCTGATGAGGCCACAAAGAGTTCTGGCAACAGAAGACAAAGTATTCAAACTTGTGAGCCATCCTCATTTAAACGACACAGAGAGCATCTCAAAAACCTAAAGGTCAGACTCCCATGAGCCAGCTGTGGCACTTTTGGCTTTATTCCCAAAGTGTACTAGGTTAGCTCATCAGAAACAGGTTTGCACTCCCAAGCTCACACCATTCATGAAAACAGCTTAGATGTCCATCAAAGGTTGGAGGAATAAGAAAAATGAGACATATACATAAAATTTGAGGCAGTCATGAAAAAAAAAAGAAATCATGAGAGTTATAGAAAAATAGATATAGCCAAGCAAAATGTGCCAAACATTTTTTCTTATCTAGATTTCAAATTATATATAGATATATATATGGCTTATTATATATGTATATAATATTAATTTGAGCTATATACATATATACAAATATATACATATTGAGCATGTATATATACACTCTGTCCATATGTTTGTATATATATACACATATATATATGTGTGTGTGTGTATAGTATGTGTGAGAATTTATATGTATGTGTAGATCATTACACTAAAAAAGGATAATGAAGGGAGAAAGATGTTCAAGAATAAATAAAGGTTACATGAGAACAGAGATAGGAATTCTCTAGGGGAAGGGAGGAAACCAGATAGATGGGGCAGATAGTACCCAGTAGTAACCAATAGAGCACAGTGTGAATAATATTTTGTTGTTAATTTAACTACACCTGCAAACAACTAAAGTCCAAGTAGGTGGATACACCTGTGAAGGCGTTCCTTGATTGGCTCATTTGAGGTAGGAAGACTCACCCTATATCAGAGCTATATCTTCTGGTGGCGACCCACATAAAAGGACCCGGAAAAAGGAAGCTTTTGCTTTTTGCCTGCTTGCCCTCACTCTTGCTGGCAACTTCACCTATCATATTGCTGGTACACTCCTTTTCTGGTGTTAGAACCTATTTATCTGGGTTCCTAGTGCAGAACAGACCAGCATCTTTATAGGAATCGTACAAGACACTGGCAACACACGGGGACTGTTGAGACACACAGTCTTGTGGACTGAACAATTACAAAGTTCTTGGCCTTTCTACTTGGAGTTAACCGTTTTGGACTACAAGAACACTGTTTGTAAGCCTCTGTAATAAACTCCTTTTAAAATGCACACACACACACACACACACACACACACACACACACACACATACATACACACACACAGACTTCATTCTGTCAGTTCTGTTCTCATAGAGATCCCTAACTAAAAAAAAAACCAGTATAAAATATGTGCATGAAATTATCTTGTACAAATTATTACCTTCCCCTAAGTTATAATGTATCATAACTGCATCATATCAATACATTTAACCTTATAGAATCAGCTTATTTCTGTAGTTACTTTTATTTTGATCTTATAGCTATCAGGATATAGGTATAAGGTCCATAAAGGGGCCTTTGAGAGTGATTGTCTCAAAGTTGGACCACTTCCATTTCCTTGCAAAAATCTCCAAGTTAACAATCTTTGATAGAATGATAAAACTACCACTATAGCATATTGTCTGGGGCCTATGATATAGCCAAGATGAGAACTTAATACATTCTTTGCTTGAAAAAAATAAACACAGAAAACGGAAGATATAGGTTGTATCTACTGGTTTTATCCAAGGAGTAAGGAGAAATGTGGAAAAAAAGTGCCTTATATCTTTAAAATCCTTATTAGAGCTAAAATACTACCAGGGAGGGGTATCCAGATACCCTGCAAGTAAGATTGTTATTGACCTTGAATCCATGTGTATGTGTGTATGAAGTGTGTGTGTGTGTGTGTGTGTGTGTGTGTGTGTGTGTGTGTGTGTGTGTATCTGGGTGAGATGGGACCAGGTGGAGCATTACACTAGAAACTTCTAGGAGTCATTGGCTAAAAATTTTCAGAAGATGCTATTTTGGGGTAAAAAAAATGATATAATTTTATTTAAATTTAAAAATAAAAGATAAGTAGATATAAGCATACTCAGTGGATTTGTGTATTAGTTACTTTTCTATTGCTGTGATAAAACTCCTTGACTAAGGCAACTTATAAAAGAAAACATTTAAGAAGGCTTATGGTTTCAGAGAGTTAGAGTTCATGAAAATATAGAGATCCCAGCAGGAACACGTGAGAACTTATATCTTAGAATGCAAGTAGAAGACAAGATTATACTGGGGGATGAAACCTCAAGCCTGTCCCCTGTGACACACCTCCTCCGAAAGGCTACATCATCTCCCAATCCTTCCCAAACAGCTCCACCAACTGAAGAACAAGAATTCAAACGTATGAGTTTATGGGAGTCATTCCCATTCAAACCACCACCGCTTGCAAGTTCAAAGCATCTAAGGCTTGGAGGATAATTGTGAGTGAGTGAAGCCGAATAGTTAGGACATTCTGTGATGTGGGTGGTAGAGCATATGGTGAAACTAGAAAATTCACGTTTTACTGAGAAGTGCTCAACTTCAGATTTATAAAGGGAAAGTTGGACCTGGCCAACAGAACAAATCTGTGGGAGATTCAACTCTTTGATGTGATCTGAGCTGGTTTTAGTCTAACTTACAATTCAGGAATTTAAGGCTCTTTATGAAGTCATATAGTGCTAAGAGAGTCATGTGCAAAACAGAAAGGATACACTTATTCAGCTCTGAAAGTCTTGGGACTGAAGTTTGAATTCACTACTGCCTGTAGTAGTGTAGAGGCATATAGATGCTACAGATGTGTTATAGGATGGACCACAAACTCTGTGTCCTTTCCATATGCACAATATGGACAGGGATGCCTGTCCAGCTTAGTTTCTATGTTTCCTAGGAAACAATAATGAAAATGCATTGATGACATTCAGAGATCTACCAACAGTCCAGCAGCCACTAGACCCATGCTCTCATACTCCTCTATTATTACGTTAGTGTTTTCTAAAGGAACAGAACTGATAATAAATACATATGTATATGTATATAATCTTTCACTATATATATTCTATATTCTTTTATATATATAATATATAGGCATTTATATTAGGGTGGTTTATAGTGATCTCAGTAGTCAAGCAACAGTAGTGTCTCAGTAGAAAGGCCAAGGACCTTGTAGTTGTTCAATCCACAAATACTGGTTGTCTTGGCAGGCCTAGTGTGGGGCCAGAATCCCAAAGAGTTCCTGGAGAGATACTGGTCTTTAATTTACACTGGAATCCCAAAGGAGTTGGTTCTAATGCCAGGGAAAGAATATGCCAGCAACATGATAGGTGAAGTTGGCAGCAAGACTGAGGGCAAGGAGGCAAAAAGGAAAAGCTTCTTTCTGGGTCCTTTTATTTGGGCTGCCACCAGAAGGTATAGCCCTGATAGAGGGTTGGTCTTCTCATCCCACATGATCCAATCAAGAAAACCCTTCAGAGGCACACCCTGAAGTTTGGGTTTTAGTGGATTACAAATGTAGACAAGTTGACAACCAAGATTAGTTGTCATATTTACTGGTTTCAGTTCCTTAAAAATTTTAAGAATGTTTGTCACAACTTGAATGTGTCCAATGATATTGTACAGATATGGTGGGTATGTTGTGGACACTCTTGCATGTGTACATGGGAGACTAGAGGAGGACCTCAGATACCTTCTTCTATCACTCTGGGTTCAGCTAGGTTGGCATTCAGCAAACTTCGGCCATCTTCTTGTCTCTGCTCTCTGCCAGGACTTAGGGTTCTGGGCTACATCTGGATTGGTATATGGGTGTTGGATTCTAAACCCTAGACTCATTTTTAAACATGATTTATTTCATTACATGTCTTTATGTGTGTCTCTGTGTGGGTGTTATGAGTATTCAGGGGCCAGAGGTTTCAGACTCCCTGGAGCTGGAGTTACAGGCAGCTTTATACTACCTGACATAGGTGCAGGAGTTAAACTCAGGTCTCTGCAAGAGGAGTATACACTTCCCTCCTGAGCCTTTCCAGTCTACATTCTTATACAGAGAATGGTTGATCTGATCAGCTACGTGTCTAGCTGTTGTTAACATTTTTAACTATGAGTCTTTATGAAGTAAAACTGCAAATAGAATATTTCTGATGGACTTATCTTAATCCAGTTGTCTGAAGTGTAAAATATGTTTCAATTTTTAAAGATTGAATATAAAAAATACAATGTAAATATAGCAATAAGGGGTGAAATTCTAGCTCAATGACAGAATGCTTGTTTAGCATGTTGTGGTCCTACCTATGGATCCAGTACTGCAAAAACAAAGTAAATAAACAGGAAAACAAATAACTTTTAATGATGACTATATTGCTTTTTCTATTGAATCTTTTGGACATATTAGAGAACATTAATCATATAAATTAATTTTGTTGATTTCTTTTTACACTTTAAATAAATGTATCTACTCGATTTATTAGAATTATATAAGTAAATCATAATATATAATGTTTATAAATATTACTGATCTTTATGAAAGCTTTTAATAACCTATGATGCTTTGAATTCAAGATGTCTGAATATATGACAGTTTTTGTGATGGTAGGGACTGCATCCTTAGCCATTGATATGGAAATGCTTCCAAGATATCAATATGTGAAATGCTACAGTGTGAGATGCTACAGTTTTTCATATTTCCTATGATTTATTTTATATTTTTTCAGGTAGAATCTTACTGTGTCCTCTAGGCATGCTTTGAACATGTGGTCATCTTTCCTCAGCTTTCAAGTGCTAGGATTGAAGATATGTGCCCCTACACCCACCTGGCTATTCATCTAAAGTAGTCACTTATAGATCACATATAATACTGAAAACAATGTAAATGCTGTGCCACTATTTGATAGACTGTTATGTCTATGACAAGGCAGAATCTGATCATGTGCAGTGCACTTACAGATTTCTTGGAATGACATAATGATTTTCATTTGTAATTACTTCAATCTGCCGATGTGCAGACTGAGGGCTGTACTTTATAGTCTCCATCATGCATCCAGGACTCACCTAGCCCAGTGTCTAGCATAAAGTAGGATCTTGGTAAGGATCTTCCAACAAATATAATTTTTTCTGAGTACGTATTAAAAGTATCCTTGGATAGCATTGCCTACAAAATGACTCGCTGTAAATGCGACCTAAGTTGCTTCCACCATTCAGTTACTACAAAGCCTGCCATGTAAGATTCTGTGGCATGATGAGATCTGTTATGCTCCATGTGTAGATGTGCTGTCTTTTCCACTTGTCTGGGCTGCAGAATCTGATAAGTCGTGTTTACATAATACATATAGGTGCAACAGATCCGCAAATCTCACTCCCGTCGCCAGGGCGCTACTCGGCAGTAAGGAAGGGGTGATAGGCTCTAATGGCACCTGTAGATTCGACCTCACTGCTTTATCTTGAATTATTCTTTTCGTTTATCAAGCCGTCTTATTAAAACAATCCCCCTTGCTGACAGATCTCTGAGTTCACTTCTCTTTTTCCTTTTTACATGCTGGTGGGTATTCACACCTACAGGTGAGAATTTGCCTGCCAAGAAGCCACATTTTTTTTTTTTCATGGAGAATGAATTGTCACCTTACATTTCCCATCTGTCCTGAAGGAAATATGCTTATTTTTAGAGAACGGTATAAGCCCCACAGGGGGTAGGTGATAGATTCCCTTAAGCAGTAGGTTGCAATTTCTTATTCTCTTGGTAATTAACAGATCAGCTTTCTGAGATCCCTCAGCTACCCTTACTAGGAAGGAGCTCTACCCAAATGAATATGGTAAGTGCATGTGTGTTTCTGTTTCTCTGGGAACATCCCCTCATGGTTGCATTGCCGCATAAAAAATTCAACCTTTTTTTTTTTTTTAAGACTACCTTGCATTTTGTAGAGAGAAAGGTGGAAGACCTTTACTGTAGAGCTCAGTTTCTCTGGAAACGAATGGCAACTCTTCATTTTCCTCCACTTCTTGCTGATGGAAATTGTAAGGATTCCAGCATTTTCCCCAGGGAGATTATCTTCTGTTGGCTGCCATCCTAAATCCTGAGATGTTTATTCAAGAAACATTTTAAACAAAAGGGGGGAAATGCCCTGGATGAGAGGCTGCCTGTAATCATAATGAAAAATGCTTGATATTGAATCAAAGGCGTGGAATATGGTATCGTGACTTCAGATTTTGACGCTCACCTCTGAGGTCAGCCCTCCCCCTCTCCCCTTAAGAAACTATGATAAAAGAAGAGCATATTGTCTCCAGTGGCACTCATCTGTAGCTTGTCTGCCCCTCCCCCGTTAGGGTACAGTCACCCTGTGACTGCAAAGCCTGTGACTGCTAAGGCAGTCTGATGTTTGCTTTTGCCCTATGGAGTTAGTGAACTAAGTTTCTGCAATGCATCTTCCATGTTTTCTTGATCTATCTAGCATTTATTAATTACATATAACAATGAATTTCACTATGACATTTTAATACATGCATACAGTATATTTTCATCATGTTTATCCCATTACCTTCTTTTGCCCCCCAACTCCTTTCTGTTTGTTCTGCTCCTCTTTCCAATTAGTCTGAGTTTAACTAGACTTCCTTATTTGAACATAGGTGATGGGCTGTTTACAGGAGCATGGACAACTTCTTAGTACTTATGCCATTGAGGAGTAGCCCATTTGGGAGGGGAATTGTCTTATGAGCCCTTCCTCCTCTCACGGTAGGGCTAGTCAGTGGGCTATTCCTGCAGTGTACCTTTAAGAAGCAAACTAAGACAAGCCGATTAACATAGGTCAGGCAACAGTCATTCATGGAGTCTCAACCTAGCAGTGCATGTTCAGTGAGAAGCGAAGACTTACAGCATCCCAAAGTATCAAAAAGTGAAGAAGGACAAATACTCACTGTTCAGTAAAGAAATGGGATAGTATTGTAATCCAGACAGAAACCGACAGTGCTAAAAACAGACAAATGGCTACCATGGATTCCGAAGTTAAAGGATTCTACAAAGAGACAGTAACTGGAATGAAACACGGAAACTCAGCCGAATCCTTGATTAGATAACACGTAGTTAGGAAAAGCAGTACTGGGAAGGCATGATGAAATTTTTGTGGCATGTATATTATGAAACTGTAAGAGTATAACATCAATGTTAAATGCTTTACACTTGATAATTGTACTGCATTTCTATAAGAAACAATTCTGTTCTTAGAAAATGCACTGAGATATTGTAGAGGAAAGGCATGACACATACAGCCTCCTAGTCATAGTCACATGGTTCAGAAATAACTGTATCTTTGAGTGTATGTATACACACTCACACACACACACACACACAGAGAGACAGACAGAAAGACAGAGAGACAGAGAGACAGAGACAGACAGACAGAAACAGACAGAGACACAGAGAGGCAAAGAGAGGGGTGAATGTTAAGGAACGTGATGAAACATGAAAAGCCATGGTACATCTGGGACCAGTGATTTAGCATGCGGGTAGATCGCCTGTCCAGTTTGTGCGAGGCCCTTGACTCTATCTTCGGCATTGCTCAAAGCTCGCAGGCTAATAAAATTGGTGAATCTACTTATGGAATATTGGGAATTATTTATAAGTTTCTTGCAACTTTTTGTACATTTGAAAATAATAAGGAAATCTTGAAAAATAAACCTTACAACTCCTCTCTCCAAAGTGCAATGGAAAGGTTTTCAGAGAGATTTTTTTGGAACTTATAAAGCATAAATATTGGGAGAAAACATGAGGAAATGCCATGAGATCATTATGTCATAAATATTGTTAAAAACAGTTCTTTCACAGTGACAGACTCCAGAAATTCGCTGCCTATCAAAATAATCCCATTAAAGAAATATCAGATGGCTGCAAAGCTCTGAGAGTCCAAGGTGCAGGGTGATGAAGCCCTGGTTAGGTGGTTGATTTATTGGCTGGCTTAACCTCTGTGTTACTGGAAACTTGCAGAGCAACAGGCTGGGTCAAACCCGTGTGCCCTGGAGCATCCTTCTGAAGGCACAGTGAGGAGATTAAACCCAGGATGGAGCTCACCCTCTATCCTTTAAGTGTCGGATTCCTAGAGCTGACAGGTGGTCATATATCTTCTCTTAGTGGCCTGGAGGAGCTCTTAGAGCTGAGTCCCACAATCTTTTCTGAGCAACTGTAGAGAAAGTTGATTCTTTACACAGTCTTTTCCAACGAGATAGTATTAATCACTGAACCATAAGATTTCAAGTACGACCACTTGCCTTTTCTGCTGAGGCTGGGCAGTGTATGTGCTATGCACAGAGCTTCCTAGAGAGGTTAGGACTTGCTAACCAACCAATTAGATTGCCAGAGAATGGAACTTTTGTTTAACCCATCTAGAGAGAAATCTCAGTGGGATCTTTTTTAACACACACCTGTAATCCGGTGGTGCACCAACATACAGTTAACTGCATACATACCATTGCCCCTCTCTGGGATGCACCCTGTGGAGTTACATAGAAAGGAAAATTCAGTCCTTTATTACTTAATCACATTGCTCCCTGTAAGAGGTTTTTCATGGTCCCATAAAATGCCTTCCAGGGGCAGGGAAAGGTGGTTTGGAAGAAATTTTATTGACTTTCCTTGTTTCCAATTTTGTGAGGCTTCCAGAATATGTGTTCTCTTCTTAAAAGTGTAGCTTCCTTTTTAGCTCTGACTTTTGTGTAGTACTGGGTCTCGATCAAGACCATACTGTTTTTTTTTTTTTTTCACAGTTTGAGACATTTTTCTTTAAGTACAAATGGCACAAAGGAACCTATCAAAGTGTACATGATTAGGACCATGATTGTTTCCGAGTGTCATAGGTCAAAATCATAATGTAAGATGGAGTCACTCTGGGACCCAGTGAACTTTCAAAGCAGTTGGCTTCAATGGAAAAATGAGGTCCCAAGACAGGGGCTTCCAATTTTCAAAGAGCTGTGCAGAATTTCTCAGGATCTCTTATCAATGTTTGAGAGGGACACCTTGGCTGTCTCTGTTTAATAACAATTAACTCTTGCATTTTATTTCAGTGAGTAGCCTTCTTTGATGATATGAATTGTTTTATGGGAGGCTATACATATTGAGGATTACAAAACTCGTCACTTAGTTCCTGGAAAAGAGTCAAGAAGCCAGAAAGAAAGCATTTTTTTATGCATATGGTTTTTTGTGCATGACAAAGGAGAGACAAAGTCAATGGCTCTCCCAGCCAGAGCTTGAGGATTTTTAGTAGAGAGTTTCACTTCTTTGTACATGGTTTATTTGCCAGAAGGAAATGGGCCCAAGGCTTCCGATTTGACACTCTTAATAATTCAAAATTTCAAAATGTGGGTGTGAGATTTTTAAGCCACAGTTGAGGTAGGTCTAAGCTATTTAGAAGCTCAGCAATTAAGGCATCAGAGTGGGTTACAGAGCCTTTTCTGAATGCTGGGATACATCTATGCCCTCAGGTGGTGTCATTTCTGGCAGAGGTGACTAGGCCATCATGAGACAAGTCATTCTGCTCATGGTTTTCTCTCACCTGCGTTGTATGGCTTTCTTGCAAGACTAAGAGAAACCTATTTCTTGGATCATTGTTCTTAAATGGAAGAAAAAGGAGAATGGGGAGGGGAAGGGAAGGAAAGAGTGTTGTTTCTCAATTTCTTTGCATTGTAAGCATTAGGGTAACTTTTGAGTGTGGCAGGGATGAGTCTAATCCTCGACAGGAAAAGTGTGGAGGCCTCTGTAGAGGAGCCATGTCTTTACTCCTCAGGATCCATAGCTGCACTAGAAAAGGAAGTAATTTTCCTTCCGGTGTATTTTTCCCCCCGTGTTCTGGCAGCTTAGATAACTTTCTCTTGGGAGCAAAACTACCAAGGCTGACCCTCCATTTCCTCAGAAAGACAGCCTGGCTTTGGGTCAGGAATCCAGTGACATTTCTCCGTGTGAAAAGCATATGTGTGTATGCAGCAGCTTTCTTCCCAAAGTGCTCACATTCTCCTGACTGCCCTGCACGTGATCCCCCTCCCTCCTGCACTTCTCCTCCTATTCTTTTAATTGCGCCATGTACTCCGGTTGTATTTTGAACTATGTTCAGCCACTTACCATATTAAGCAAAAAAAAGTGCATTTATCTCATCTCATTAGGTGCTGATTGGTTGTAAAACGTTCTTGTAAAATGTGCTCTTGTTGCTAACCTCATTTGTATGAAGGAAAAGTATTTGGAATCTGCTGAAGTCACTGGACTTAAACCAAAGCAGTTTCTTTATAGTTTTGTGCTTGTTGCATTATTAGAATCCCAAGCCCCTGAGAACCCCAGAGAGTCTTCCAGTCTGTTCCTGTAGCTCTGGGTGAATCGGCCACTTGCAATGGCCTTGTACCGTGTTGGGCTTTTCCTGTCTCAGGCATCTCCTGGGAGGGAGATTAGTAGACTTCTCTTTGTAACTCAATCTGATTCGTATCAACTTATACATCAAGAATTCATCCTAAAAAGCTAAGCTGACATCTTTCTGGATCGACTTAAAGCCAATTTTTAGTTGTTTTCTCCTTGGAGATAGAGAACTTTGATCTAATAACACTCCATGTATTACTCAACCACCCTGAGGGGCCAAGCTCAGTTCCTTTAACCATTTCTCTTCCTTGCCCTTTCCCAACCTGTAATCAAAAGTCGCATTTTCTCATCTCCAGCTGATATGTTCTTTAAATAGCTGCAACTTGTTTACATGCAAATATTGTGCATTGAATTCTGTTCATGTTTCCATGGTTACTTTCTTTATCCATGTGCCAACTTTTCCACATTTACCCAGCCTGAAAACATACATGGCTTCCCTGGGTAGTACACTCTTACTGTCAGAGAGAGCCACATGTGGGAAGATGTCAGGCAGAAGGGCAATCATATTCAGCTGCTTTTGTGTGTGTGTGTGTGTGTGTGTGTGTGTGTGTGAGTGTGTAGACCTAAAAAAGAGAATGAATTGAGCATAACAAAACCCTCTGCATAAGTTAATTTTCATTCTTGTATTGTTTTCCTTGCAACCTATGCCAGCTTTGCTAACAACAACAAAAAAATCGCTTTCACAGGTTGGGGCTTGCTCAGTGATAGATCATGTACTTAGTTAGCATGGACATGGCCTTGGGCTCAGTCCTCAACACACGAATAACAAGCAAACAGATGAGACAACAGAAAGCAAAAATTTTCTTACTGGGCTACTCTGAGATTGAAAAGCCTCCTCCTTTAATGTCCTCACACAGATGGAATACATTATCTGGGAGATTTATTTATTTATTTATTTATTTATTTATTTATTTATTTATTTATTTATATTCAATGGAACTACTGCGTCAGCATAGGAAAGTGGTGGTGGTTTCCCAGGACTGGGTTATCCAGGAACTGTTGTCTCTTTAAAGTAACACTGATAAGAATAAGCCACTCCCACAATACCGTAGGTCCCTTCAGTTGGAACTAGCATGGGTGTAACTTCTCTACTTCCTGAACCTCCATGAGTTATAAATATGTGGAAATGGAGAAGATTAAGTCATTATGAGAATTTTCTTCTGAATAATTCATATTATTTTTTTACAGGGGTAGAACTGTTTGTTCCCAGCCCCCTCCCCTTGGATTTGAACTAAATACTGAAAGTTCACTCAATTTTTTTCTAAAGAGAAGAATTCTGACCAAGATAATAGGTTCTGGGAATAGACTGAGTTTTTTTGTTCCAGTGAACAGGATGTAATAAAAACTCCATAAAGAGCCAACTCTGCCATATACTTCGAACATTATGTCTTACTAATGATTTCTGTTTCTTAACTCTTGAGGGAATGTAATTCGTAATCTGAGGTGAATTATGGAAGGTTGAAATCAAGCTGCTTTTCACTGAAGATCATTCTACTCTCAAAATCTTGTATTTTAAATAAGTAAAGTTTGGGTCTTGCTTGCCTTTGTTAAGATATTTCTTGTTCTGGAGCCTTTACCCTTGGTCAGCTTTCTGTGTGGTTTGTCCTTCACACAGCATCACTTTTGCTCGGTAGGAAATGAACTTGTGAGGCTGAAGGCCAAAGTACTGATGCAGTTCTAGGTCTTCTGTAGTCGAACTCGTTCCAACATACCTCCTCTGCCAAGTAAGTCAGTGAAAAGCTGGGAGGGCTCTCTCGTCCTTCTCGAGAAGTGACTCAGGGTTCTGTCGGTCTGCATCTGCACAAGAGGGTCTGTTGTTCAGGACACATGAATTTTGGTTTAAATTTCTGACACTTCATGCTCAGCCTTAGCCCACTAACTCTTTGTGGCAAACCATCCAGAGATGGACTCTTTCTGTCTTCTCTTTACTTCTTTCTCCTTTGGAAAGCTAATCTTAGAGAGAGTACAGTGATAACTTAGTGGTGGGGCATGTTGGGTATCTATTGGGTAGATAGTGGGTATTAAAGGCAATCGAGGTTGACCTATGCATTCTTCAGAAAGATGACAGCACTGAATGAGCTCAAGCAAAGGCCAGAGTTTGTTGGGGTTAAGGTAGGATGGGAAAGTGGGAAAGAGCTCTTGTGGTCCAACTGGTATCAGAATGGAATTAATGGAAAAGGTTGTTGGCACATACTGGCTAGCCCTTGGTTGAACAGGATTATTGATTTAAAGAAACTGTAAGGTAGGGAGACAGATGGGACACACGAACTTCTTTTTCCTTATTTTGCCTACGCTGAATTCTCACAAGAAGTAATAGCTAGCGCTCACAAAATACTTACCATGTGGTATGATTTAGTTTAAGGCCTTTATGTAACCTCTAGCTTCAACCTCACAGTATCTCTTTAAGGCAAGCACTGTTTTTTCACATGGGGAAGTTAAGATCCCCGAGAAGTGTGAATCCATTAAACAAATCGGACTACAGATGCTGAGAGCCCTTAGCCAGTAAAGAAAATGGGACTCCACAGTGTCAAGTTTTTTTTCTGCCTGCACCCGAGAAAGGGAAAGAGCATGTCTTTTCTGAGAGTTCAATTCTTGTGGGGTTTAATGCAGGGGGATGGTTGTGTTTCCTGAAGCTAGCTCAGAGTCTGGAGGCTTCTGCAAAGCTTTTCTACATACTTTTCCAGATCTAGAAAGCTCACATGCTGGGGTTTGCCCAGCTGAGCCCTGGAGCTACCCGGGGAGGATGAGAAGAATGTGCCTCTTAAATCAGTTGAGCAACAGATCTAGCAAAATGGCATTTTATAGAAGAGGCTCCATCAAAGTGAATCACACTGAGTATAATTCCTTAAATGAATCTTTCTGTAAACAGGCTGGAGCCCATAAGATTTAGAAATAACAGAGTCGGGTAGCTGAAGCAATTCTGCCTCCACAGTGGATTCAACAGATTCAGCAACTGTAATGACTTCATCTGATAAAGGAGATTTTTGGAACACATGGTCAAAGATGGCTTTAGCTCCTTAGGAGGCATCAAAATAAATCAAAGATTTCCTTTGCTCCTAGCTGTCGTGTGAGAGATAGAGAGTCATAAATGGCCGAAATGTTTGCGTTGATCAAAAACTACAGTTGGGAAGTAAAGAAAAAAGTGTCAAGGATGCTAGCCCTCATTCTTAGAGTTTCTCAGCCAGCTCAAGCTCTCTGAGGATACTTCAGCAGATGTTCTCATAGGAGGAGGGGGATCTCAAGCTTCACGTCTTAATCACTATCAGTATTCACACTGTCTACAGATTTCCAGGTTCCATGTCTGGCCAGGTGGGTAGGAAGCCAGGAATATGCATTTTAGCAACCCGTTTTAGGTAGGAGCCTTTTAATCAAGGAAGACTGGGAGCCCTGGCTGCTGAAAGCAGAGAAGGCAGAGCCACAGAGTTTCCTCACAACACTGGTCTAGGCCAGCAGAGTTTCTTTCTTCATTTTTACTTTTTTTTTTTTATTAAGATTTTAGTCCCTTTTCCTAGTTTTGAATCTATGTATTCTGGGTGGCGCTCTCTCTCTCTCTCTCTCTCTCTCTCTCTCTCTCTCTCTCTCTCTCTCTGTGTGTGTGTGTGATATCATGTACAGATGCATGACGATGTGAGAGTAGAAGATGTGATATATTCATACTATTCATATTATTTTGAAATGTAATCATATCAATAGAAACTTTTCAGCTCTTGGAGCAGAAGTGTTTATTTATGAAAATATAATTGTTTAGTATAGTCACCTGGTAGAAGGTGAAAAGAATATAAAATGAGAAATAAGATGCACTTTTTGAATAACTATTCGAGAAACTATTGTAGCATCTCTGTTTTGTCCAAGGCTCATGGGAAGAACCATGCCTGACACTCTAGAACTTGTAGGTAAGATGGCGGAGCATTGTCATGTTGCTGTTAGTTTTCCCTGACCAACTATAGAGATTGGTCAGTTCATGTGTCTTTTCTCTACATATAGATTCTGAAGCCAGGAACTTCATCATATTCTTTAATTGTCCAGACCAAGGCCTAGCATCAAATAATACTGATAATTATTTATTGATTACATATTTAATTTTCAAAACAACCCTGTGATGTCAGCATGGTTGAATGTGTGGTCGGCAAGGTCTTGCATCTCTATCACATATGAATAAACAGAAAGGCAAACGCCTTCCTGAAAGTTTAGGGATGAAACACTATTTCTGACCTGGATGGCTCAAAAAAAAAGTTTGGGAAATAAGGGACCTTTACCGTGGATTTGAGAATGGGCACAGGAAAGGTGATAAGGCTGGTAGGTGTGTTCTCTTGAAGAAGGGAACAATGTCAGTGAGCTTGGAAGGCTTGGGAAGGAGTAAAGATAGGTATGCTTGGGTATCAGGTGCAGTCTGTTCTCACAGCAGAGGGGCAGAGAGAGGCATGGTGGAAAGACACATCATTGGAGTAGACCAAGGATGATGATGAATGGCCGTGGATAGTCCATGGTGGTCTTGAACTGGGGTAGGAATCTTGGCTTTCATCCGTCATCAAGGAGAAGCAATAAAGGATATGAATGGGCTAATAATGGTGGTAAGGGGATTTTCTGGGATGACAATGGAGAACTAGAAAGGGTCTGAGACCCAGGTTGAAACCTCTGTACAAAGAAACTTTACCCAATGACAAGGATGGAGATGAAGGTATCTCGGCGCGGTTGGTGGGCAGTCCTCTCTAGCAGGCTTTAACAGGGAAGGTGGAGTGGCGAGCAGTAGAAGGAGGCTGGAGCTGCAGAAGCTATTTTCACCTGCAGATCTTGTTAAGATTTCAAACTGTTCTACTTCCCAAATTGAATTCAGCTTTTCCATTTCCATATTTGTTTTACGTTCTGTGTTATTTATCTGTAGTGACACTATTTTGTTTCCCAGCCTTACTCCCGCATGTTTCTAAGGTCCAAAATGTTGACTTCTTTTCGGGGCTTACACCTAAGTTTCCCATATGGTGCCCTAGTGTTCTGCACCTGGGGATGTTGCAATCGTGTCCACTCCCCTCCTGTTCATACTCTTCTCCCTCTAGTCCAGCCTACACACCTGCTGCTGCCAGATTTACCTTTCGGCACTTCGTCTTCTGACTCAGCCATCCTTTGGGGAAAAACTGCAAAGCTCACATGTGCTGACACCAGCAATTTCATGTTTAGTCCCCAAATGAAATCTTGCCCAGAAACTCTAATGTGACAGCTAGATAAACGCACGCTACTTTAGTTACACCAGGAGAGTATCCTGGATCATTGCCCATTCTGTCTCCACAACACCGAAAGTACAGCCGTTTTCTCAACAAATGACAGTTTCCTGAGCCTCATGGTAATGGACATCAGGAATTTCCTTCTAATTTACTTATCTTATGGCCCATTAGGGGTAATTATGCTCTTCCAGTTGAGGCAAACCGAACTGTTATTTCTGTATACTAAGGCTCCTTGACTTATAACAGGCTAATATCCTGATAAATCCATTGAACACTGGATATTGTAACTTGCTATACAGTCCTGCCTAGCAGGACAGTACATGGTGTGTTGGTGGGTCACACTTGGGATCATGCAGCCGGGTAGGAACGACACCCTCAGAGAGCATCAGAACTTCAAATCTGAAGCAGAGGTTTTGGCTGAATACATGCGTCTCAAGCAGCATTGGAAAGTTGGAAAGGTATATCATTCGAGGTCAATGACCTTGCTATAATACCTGTCTGCTTTCCTGTCCTTTATTCTTTGCACTGGGATAGAATTCTCATGGTTAGAATGCTCTCTCCTTATCTTCATATGACTGTACTTTGCTTAAAGACCCACCTCAAGGGCTTCTCAATGGAAAGTTCCTACCTAAATGTGGATCTCCTGAATCTTAAATATATCTCCTCTCTAGTTTCCCAGTGCCATGACTATGGCCTCTTTTAGCCACAGGTCACTGTGTGTGTGTGTGTGTGTGTGTGTGTGTGTGTGTGTGTGTGTGTGTGTGTGTGTATGTGGTATGTCCACTTCTGTGGAGGCCAGAGGTTTATATCTGGTGTCCTCTTCAATCATCTCTGCCTTATTTATTTTAGACAAGATATCTCATTGAACCTGGAGCTTGCTGATTCATCTATCCTGTCTGTCGGTAAAACCCAGAGGTCTTTCTACCTCTCTAGGGCTGCTTTTATAAGCACATACCACAGAACCTGGATTTTTAACATTGGTGCTGGTCATTAAACCCAGATCCCCATGCTTGTCTGGCAAGTATGTTACTGACAGAGCCATCCTCCAGCCCCCTACTTTCTGTCCTCTTGAAAGAAAGATAATTGATTGACTTGGACTTGGACAAGGGCACACCTTGAATTTGCTGCTTGCAGTTATCTGCTGCATGAATGCCTGAACCTTGAAGGAAGAGACAAAGCTGCATCATTATTGTGCATTTTCCATCATAGATCAGTCAGGGCCAGGTTTACAGTGGGCCTGTAAGGATCGCACAGAACTAGCAGATATTTTGCTTCATTTTGTTGCTAACTATGCATTCTTACCTCTTCAGCTGTCTTTTGAAAGTCTGGATGGTACCCTTAGAGAGTCACAAAAGAACAATTTGTTCATCCAGCACTGAGATGAGTGGAATGGTATTATGCCATTCTTATGTTTATGGTGTTCACAGGCTAACCAAGCTAAAACGCATCTCAGTCAATTAGAGGCAGAACCTTAGAGCGCTTTCTTCCTTTTGTCACTGCACCCTTGGACATCTTTCCAGTAAGTATTCTGTGGCAGGCTGCTTTGAGGTCATTTACGGCATTGCATTGTCTTTAGGGCATACCTTCTGAACGGGTCTGGAAAGAATCTAGACTAATGGTTTGGACCTTTTACAGTTATGCCTCTCTAGTGAGGTGCGTGAATGGTTCAAGTTGAAAGAGCAGGGAGGACTGGGGCAATAGCCTCTGGTGAGACAGTGGGAAGTCTGAAGGAATAAATTAAAGTGCCAGATGCCCTTTCTATTGCTCAACTGCTCAGCAAGAGTCAGGGCTAACATTCTAGCCTGGGTCATAAGTTTATCTCTTTGGAGCGCTGTGAAAGCAGCTGCGGTGGCAGGGGTGATGGATGGGGTTGTTCTGAGGAAGGGTGAGCATGGAAGTTCTGTTTGGGTCTTGAAATTCCCCAGGAAGGCTTAGGAATTCCTCATAGTCTAAATTCAGTAAATGCAAAGACAAAGCAGGGGGGGCTGGGAGTGTTCACATAAATCATCTCATTTAATTGTACACATTTCGGTATGGTGGGGCAAAACCTTGCTTGTAAGTGTGGAAAAGTAACAGGAACGATTTCCCCATCGCTATGCTGGATAAAAAAAGGAAAATGCATAATTAATTATTCCATTAATTGTGTAATTGAAGGCAAGCACACTCCCCCTGCACATGCATCTTTTCTTAATGTGCAAAGGCTTAGAGATATGCCTGTTTACACACGCTCCTCACTTCTCTTGCAGTTGGAAGCTGCCCTGAGTTTTCAATTGGTAAGAAAATCAGATAATTTTTCGGTGATAATTCACTATCTTTTGTAAATGAAAACTGTGTGCACAGTTGGGTCCATGATATAATTGGACAGTTTAGCCCAATTTATTTCATTATATAATATTCCCAGTAGCCATCTGTTAAATGTTGGCTCATTCATAGGCAGTATCACCTAAGGATGCTAAAAAAATGTTTTAAGAAATGAAACCATCACATCTTAGTTTTTAGATGGGATTTGAAGCTCTCATAATTTTTCACATGCATTACATAATTATTCCTTTTAAACACTGTGTGTGCAATGGAAGACAGAGTTAGGCAGCTGCTTTCAAATTGGTTTGATTGCTTTAAGCTCTAGCTTCATGACTAATTTAACTGCGTAGCATTAGTTAAGCTACTAAACTGTTCTGCAGTTGAGCATCTTTATCTGCAAAATGGAATAAGGGAAGAACATGCCCATGCCAGTTAGTGTTTAGTATTGTGACAGGCTGTATAAAAATTAGCTTCTCTTACATTTCAATACCTTAGAATAGTCATAGATGGGTTTTTTGGTTTTTTTTGTTTTGTTTTGTTTGTTTTGTTTTTTCTCACTGAAGCTTCTCTAGATCAACTGTAGTGCTTCTGATCTCAGTCACCAGTTGGGCTCAGATCTCCTCTGTTGGTAGATGCCGCTAAGAGTCGTGGTTCTCTGAGTAAATGTCAGAAACATGAGAGAATGAGCCAACTGCTTAACCATGCTTTTTAGAGTCTCCCCTTGCACTCATATTTTATTAGGCAAACAAGTCATATGGCCAAGTTCAACATGAAATGGTAAGTAATTATATATTTCCCATGGAAGGAAGAAGGAGAGCGAGTAATGATGCCCCGTCACTGTCATAAGGGCCAGTGATAATGGATGTAAAACAGAGGCAGCGTTTAGCTGGTAACAGACCAATGTGTATGTCTATTAGAAGTTTTCATAAAAAGATGGTCCTACAAACTGGGAGGCAGGAATGAGAGGGAACTTTTAGAAGTTCACTCAGACATGACAGGGACCCATGTGGTAAGCCACCCACTTTTTTTTTTTTGTACTTCTTTTCCTCTTGAGGAATCTGAAAGACTGTTAGTAATCTAAGCACAAACAGATCAGCTCTTATTTTTGTCAACCTCATCTGGACTTGTGGAGTTACCAAGAGCTACTGCTGGAGTAGTCCAGTTTCCTGAAGCCCATGGCTTTGAATTGTCCATCTCAGGAAGCAATTAGCTCCTATTAATTTACTGCTTTCCTTTCTTTCTATTTCATTTATTATTAATTTTTAAAATAACACTTTAATTGGGTGAGTCAATTGTTACTAACATCACTGATTCCTAGAGTTACTTTGACTTAGTGTATTAGAAGCAGACCTTAAAACAGAGTTTGGATAGAAATGTTTGCTAAGGATTAATTCTCATGAGAGAACTAAAATGTGGATTGGGGAATTGAAATCAAATTGTGGTTTAAGTTTGTTGATGATTCAACCAACAAGTCATAGACCATAAAGGTAAAAGAGTTTCCCTGAGATGACTAAACTTAGGCAGGAATTCTACTGTTGTTTTGTGTTGAGATCAGTCATTTGATGTGGCTTTAGCTTAGGGCAGTGACAGTGTGCATATCAACTATACTCTAGGACAAGCTCTGTGCGCAGGAGTAGTTGGCCAACATTCAATGGTCTCCATGTTTTTATGTACTTGTTTGTTTTGTTTTGGTTGTTTTGTCTTTTATTTAAAAATAATTTTTAAGCAACACAGGGGGTTAGGCATGAATTGAGTGAATAGTAAGGTGGGGAATAGCTGGGAGGGCCTAGGGAGGGAAAGAATATGAACAAAATATATTGTACAATTTAAAAAATAAATTAAAATAAAGACACACACATATCACACACTTCATACATATCAATACAATAGAATACTATATACCCTAAAAGAATGGGATCAGATTACAGGAACATAATTCTAGCTGGAAGACCTTGTGCTAAGTCCCATAAGCCAGGCATTACAGTTGCTCTCACTCACATGTGTATTTACAAGAGTCGAAACCAAAGAAACAGAAAGTGGAATCATGGTTACCTGAAGCTATAAAGGACAGGAATTTGGGGGTAGAGAAGTCATGTCAGAGTCCCAAGTTACTGTTAGCTAAGGAAATAAATTGTGGCTTTATCGTATAGTAGGGTGGCTATAGATAAAGGTAAGTACTGTATATATCTTTTCTAAGGTACAAGGAATTAAAAATTTTTTAACACAAAATAAAGGCAAATTTTTGAGGAAATAGATGTTTTACCATAATTTGAACATTAGTCAATGTATATATTTATGAAAATATTAACAGGGCTCCATGTGAATTTATGCAATTTTTAAATAAAAATTAAAGCAAATTTGGGCTGCAATCATAATTGCAACCATCATTGTTATCTGATTTTATGCAAATTTCAGCCTTCTTTCAACCATGACATCACTATCTTGGCTGGTTTGGCCCAGCTCTAATAGAACTAATTTTTGTTCAGAAGGTCATTGCGTTAGTAAGACCTACCTAGATCGTTTGAATTCAAATCCCAGATCAAAATGTGAGTCTTTTGTATTTTTGAGTCTCCCACTTCAGGTCAATCAATGTCAAGGGAAGTCTGGAGAAGACCCCAACAGAAGCCCAGTGCCCACAGATTTAGATCTGATTCTATAGTTTATTGAATGTGCAGTTGGACTTGTTCACTCCAGGAAAGAATCTACACATTTGAAAAATAAGACTTACAGTCACATCGAGCATTATAATATTGAAGAGGAAGAAAATCTGAACCAGCTCATTCATCTTCTATAATAGTTGAGGAAATTGATACTCAGGCATTCATGTGTTTGAACTCATTTTTTTTTCTTTTAAAGCAGGAAGAACTGAAGATGTTTAGATTAGTTTCCCATTCTATCATACAGTTTTTAGTAAGCTGAGCTGGGCCTGGATCAATCCTAGCTCATGAACAAAGTTTTTGATGATGGCAGATATTGATTTTATGCAGGCTGATTATTTAAAAGAGGCCCTCTTGTAGGGTTGTTGTGAGCACTAAAGTAGAAATGGTGACAATGATTTGTTCAAACTCTTTTCTATGAAGTATTTGGAAGTGCACAATAATTTTCCCATATTGTAGATCATGTTCGTTATTTTCTACTATGTAATAGAGTGTGTCAGAATACACAACTGTTGCCTCCCATATTGAATACTAGTGGCTTTTGCATGTACGGTCAGCTGCAGGTAAGTTGGCTGGTTCTGCTGATCTTGACTGAACTCAATACCATGCCTGGGTGTCAGCTGCTGTTAGCTAATCCTGATTGGTCTTTGATTGGTCCTCTCTGAACCACCTCAGCCAAATCACCGTGCTGATATCCCAGGCATGATGTTAATAACAAGGATGAAAGCAAAGGAAAGTAAGGAGAAACATCCAGACCTCTGAAAGTCTAGTCTTGGAAGTTATATTTATATCATTTATGATTTGCTCTATTGACAAGATACGTGGCTCTTTTCAGGAGACAGGCACTATGGAGTTATATGGCGGAATGAAAGGGGGAAAGGGTAAAAAAAAATAATCGAGCTGTTTAGGAAAGGAGCTATGGTTTCCATCGGCAGAGTTTAAACACAGGAAGGAATGAGAACTGAAGCCCCAGATGTGGTCAGTCCAGAGCTGGGAAACCCTTCATCTCACTGAATCTTGCCCATGAAACTCTGCTCTGTTTTGAGTTCTGGTCAGAAGAGTCTTACCCTCTAGGCCTGAGTGGTATCATTCCACTTCATTCCACAGGGATGGCTATCACCCAGACCAGCTCTCTCTCCCTTTGTTCCCCTGCTCACTGGCTCCATGGGAACTCTGACCCTTTGATGTGGAATTCTAGTAGAACTCCACTACCTGCCACACCAATATTAAACGTTTCTTTCGTCTGGACAGCTTCAATTTATAGTTACTTTATTATAAAGCAAATGCTCCAAGGAGAGAATCACTCTACTTATTCTATTTGCTATAATGATAATTATCAATGAGTATCCTAGCAAGGAATCTCTCTCTCTCTCTCTCTCTCTCTCTCTCTCTCTCTCTCTCTCTCTCTCTCTCTCTCTGTATGTGTACATAATAAAAGTTATTGGGATTATTGGTAAAGTAGAAAAAAGTTCTAGACTGTAGTGCTTATTAAGTTGGAAGATAAGCAACTTTCAGGGATAGAGAATCTGGTCAATAGATCTGATACAAGTTCTAGGATTGCATCTATAGTAAGATGCCGATGCTGCTACTTTGGGGACTCTTCTGATGGGCTAAGAGCATGGTGGTCTAATAGAACTTTCCCTGTAGTGGAATGTTCTACATCAATAAATTCACATTTAATTTAATTAAACAAATACTGCTTGATACATCAGCCGCTATCCACAATTAACTTATTAGCCAATTAATTGTGACTGGTAATATATATTGCAGTGCAGTACTAGAGAATAAGATCTATGTTGTATTTAATTCCACATCCTGTGCATACTGTAGCCCCTGGAATACCCACATCATCTACTAATATGGGAAAGGAGCATGTCACCAGGGCAAGGATATGAGACACAACTGCATTCTACCTTGATTTTCAGGAACTGCATTTTAAAGTGTGGTGTGGGAAGTAAGACTGCACAGTGTAGAGTGCAGATTTTAATTTGGGTTTTTTTCATTTTCTCACCATGTCACCTTGAGTCTCTAAGCTTCCTTGTCTATAAAATGACTGTAAGATAGTACCTCTCTACATGTAGGGGATAATTTCCTACTAAAACATTAGGTGATTTCTGTATATTAGGATGCTTGGGATCAACTACATTGTCTCATGTTTATTTGCTTTCCTCAAGGCTCAGTCCTGCCTTGACATATTCTGGCATCTTCCGGTCTGTAATGCTGTGGATTTTACACACTCCCAGTTCTCTGGCAGAAAGTCTGTTCATGTTGCCGATGCTAGTTTGGATAACTAAGTCTTGTTGTGTTATGAACTTAGAGGTTTTAAACTAAGGCCTGATCTCTAAATAGAGACAGTTCACCCACAACAAGCAACTAGTGTAAAGAGGTGATGGAAAAGAGCCACTGAAACCGTGAGGGTTATCTTTCCAAATCAGACAGTAATGATAGCAGGCCGCCTTGAAGATATGGCCACTAGGAAATTCTATACTGTGTTTATATAAAACCAAGCAGGAAATGTTTGCCAATGGAATAAATAAAGGAGTCTTTTGGTTACCTAATGGTTCACCGTGCCCCAGTTTCAGGTTGTGTTGGAATTGTTACTTGGTTTAGGTTTGAACTTTGGAGCACAGGCTGCCATCTCTTTTGTTTGCTTGCTCCAGATTCTTGAAGCATCATTTTTCTACCTTTCCCTGGAGGCCTAAGGGTAAGCTGGATCAGAATCTGACACCATCATTTTAGCTTAAGAAAGTGAGAATGGGGCAGGGAGTGAGAAACTAACTTCAGGGCCAACTGCCTAAGGGGCCTTTAGAGACAGAAGCTCTGCTATGGATAAAACTGCATGTGACTGTTGAGACTCACTTTGTGCTAAATATTGTGCTGGTCACTGGCTTAGGTTTTCATGGTAATCACATAACGAAGATAAGTATTAGCTTCAGTTAGACAGTAACTTAAAGCAATTCATGCTAGGGGACATGCTGGAGCAGGCCAGCCTCTAAATTTCTATTCAGTAACTTTCTTGGAATGAAAGTAAAATTAGACATTTTAAAGTCAGCCACCTGCGTTCCCTTAGGTAACCTAGGGTAGAAAAAAGTCAGTGTTACATAGGGAAAAAAAACCTGGTGACAATTCTTATGATCCAGGGAATTTTAATTATGTAGGTGAATGAATTTGTATAGCACATCTTGAGCTTCTTAGTGTCATAAAAATAAGCCAAAAATTGCTTATGTTAATACATGTTTGTCAGAGAATTTAAGTACCTGTTGAATGCATGGCTACATATAAGTCCTGGGAGCAATTACTAGTAGATATAGCAGGTAAACAAGGTCTGAAAGATATTGACCTCAGTAACAGACATCTTTATTTTTTCAGCTCGGTCTGGTTAGTTTAAATACAAAATGTTTGGAAACCCTACTGAGCTTCTAGGATCTGGTGAGTTTGGGTAAGGATTTAGCATCCTAAAAAGATACTATGTTCTCTGGTCTTTTGTTTCCAGGGTGCCTCCTGTCACCCATTAAAAAATTGGAAATCTTGACCTTATTCCCTTCAAGCAGACCTATCAGAATTACACCAGACTTCTCAACAGAGACTATGAAAGCAAGAAGACCCTGGACAGATGTCATACAGACCCTAAGAGAACACAAATGCCAGCCCAGGTTACTATATCCAGCAAAACTCTCAATGAACATAGTTGGAAAAACCAAGATATTCCATGACAAAACTAAATTTACACAATATCTTTCTACAAATCCAGCCCTACAAAGGATAATAAATGGTAAAGCCCAAAACAAGGAAGCAAGCTACACCCTAGAAAAAGCAAGAAACTAATCGTTTTGCAACAAAACAAAGAGAAGACAAGCACACACAAACATAATCTCACCTACAAATATGAAGATAACAGGAAGCAACATTCACTATTCCTTAATATCTCTCAATATCAATGGACTCAATTCCCCAATAAAAAGACATAGATTAACAAACTGGATATGTAATGAGGACCCAGCATTTTGATGCCTAGAGGAAACACACCTCAGAGACAAAGACAGACACTACCTCAGAGTTAAAGGCTGGAAAACAACTTTCCAAGCAAATGGTCTGAAGAAGCAAGCTGGAGTAGCCATTCTAATATCAAATAAAATCAATTTTCAACTAAAAGTCATCAAAAAAGATAAGGAAGGACACTTCATATTCATCAAAGGAAAAATCCACCAAGATGAACTCTCAATCCTAAATATCTATGCTCCAAATACAAGGGCACCTACATAAATAAAAGAAATACTACTAAAGCTCAAAGCACACATTGCACCTCAAACAATAATCGTTGGAGATTTCAACACCCCATTCTCATCAATGGACAGATCCTGGAAACAGAAATTAAACAGAGACATAGACTAGCAGAAGTTATGAACCAAATGGACTTAACAGATATTTATAGAACATTCTATCCTAAAACAAAAGAATATACCTTCTTCTCACCACCTCATAACTTTCTCCAAAATTGACCATATAATCGGGCACAAAATAGGACTCAACAGATAGAGAAAGAGAGAGATAATCCCATGCATCCTATCAGACTACCACAGGCTAAAGCTGGTCTTCAATAACAATAAGGAAAGAACACCCACATGTACATGGAAATTGAACAATGCTCTACTCAATGAAAACCTGGTCAAGGAAGAACTAAAGAAAGAAATTAAAGACTTCTTCGAATTTAATGAAAATGAAGGTACAACATACCCAAACTTATGGACACAATAAAAGCTGTGCTAAGAGGAAAACTCATAACTCTGAGTGCCTGCAGAAAGAAACAGGAGAGACCATATATCATCAGCTTGACAGCACACCTAAAAGCTCTAGAACAAAAAGAAACAAATATACTCAGGAGGAGTAGAAGGCAGGAAATAATCAAACTCAGAGCTGAAATCAACCAAGTAGAAACAAAAAGGACCATAGAAAGAATCAACAGAACCAAAAGTTGGTTCTTTGAGAAAATCAACAAGATAGATAAACTCTTAGCCAGACTAACGAGAGGACACAGAGAGTGTGTCCAAATTAACAAAATCAGAAATGAAAAGGGAGACATAACTACAAAATCAGAGAAAATTCAAAAAAATCATCAGATCCTACTACAAAAGCCTATATTCAACAAAACTTGAAAATCTGCAGGAAATGGACAATTTCCTAGACAGATACCAGGTACCGAAGTTAAATCAGGAACAGATAAACCATCTAAACAATCCCATAACTCCTAAGGAAATAGAAGCAGTCATTAAAGATCTCCCAACCAAAAAGAGCCCAGGTCCAGATGGGTTTAGTGCAGAATTCTATCAGACCTTCATAGAAGACCTCATACCAATACTATCTAAACTATTCCACAAAATGGGAAAAGATGGAGCACTACTGAATTCCTTCTATGAAGCCACAATTACTCTTATACCTAAACCACATAAAGACCCAACAAAGAAAGAGAACTTCAGATCAACTTCCTGTATGAATATCGACACATAAATACTCAATAAAATTCTTGCAAACCGAATCCACGAACACATCAAAATAATCATCTATCTTGATCAAGTAGGCTTCATCCCAGTTATGCAGGGATGGTTTAATATATGGAAAACCATCAACATAATCTACTATATAAACAAACTGAAAAATAAAAACCACATAATCATTTCATTAGATGCTGAGAAAGTATTTGACAAAATTCAACACCCCTTCATGATAAAAGTCCTAGAAAGAACAGGCATTCAAGGTCCATACTGAAACACAGTAAAAGCCACATACAGCAAACCAGTAGCTAACATTAAACTAAATGGAGAGAAACTTGAAGCAATCCCACTAAAATCAGGGACTGGACAAAGCTGCCCACTCTCTTCCTACTTATTCAGCATAGTTCTTGAAGTCCTAGCTAGAGCAATCAGGTAACAAAAGAAGATCAAAGGGATACAGATCGGAAAAGAAGAAGTCAAAATATCACTATTTGCAGATGATATGATAGTATATTTAAGTGATCCCAAAAGTTCCACCAGAGAACTACTAAAGCTGATAAACACCTTCAGCAAAGTGGCTGGGTATAAAATTAACTCAAATAAATCAGTAGCCTTCCTCTACACAAAAGAGAAACAAGCCGAGAAAAAAAATTAGGGAAACAACACCCTTCATAATAGACCCAAATAATAGAAAATACCTCGGTGTGACTTTAACCAAGCAAGTGAAAGATCTGTATGATAAGAACCTCAAGCATCTGAAGAAAGAAATTGAAGAAGATCTCAGAAGATGGAAAGATCTCCCATGCTCATGGATTGGCAGAATTAATATAGTAAAAATGGCCATTTTACCAAAAGCAATCTACATTTGATGTTATCCGCATCAAAATTCCAATCCAATTCTTCATAGAGTTAGACAGAACAATTTGAAAATTCATCTGGAATAACAAAAAACCCAGGATAGCTAAAACTATCCTCAACAATAAAAGGACTTCAGGGGGAATCACTATCCCTGAACTCAAGCAGTATTACAGAGCAATAGTGATAAAAAAAAACAAAAACAAAAACAAAAATACTGTATGGTATTGGTACAGAGACAGGCAGATAGACCAGTGGAATAGAATTGAAGAACCAGAAATGAACCCACACACCTATGGTCACTTGATTTTTGACAAAGGAGCCAAAACCATCCAATGGAAAAAAGATAGCATTTTCAACAAATAGTGCTAGTTCAACTGGAGGTCAGCATGTAGAAGAATGCAGAGTGATCCATTCTTATCACCCTGTATAAAGCTTAAGTCCAAGTAAATCAAGGACCTCTACATCAAACAAGATACCCTCAAACTAATAGAAGAAAAAGTGGAGAAGCATCTTGAACACATGGGCACTGGAGAACATTTCCTGAACAAAACACCAATGGCTTATGCTCTAAGATCAAGAATCAACAAATGGGATCTCATAAATCTACAAAGCTTCTGTAAGGCAAAGGACACTGTGGTTAGGACAAAACGGCAACCAACAGATTGGGAAAAATATCTTACCAATCCTACAACTGGTAGAGGGCTTATATCCAAAATATACAAAGAACTCACGAAGTTAGACTGCAGGGAGACAAATGAACCTAGTAAAAAATGGGGTTCAGAGCTAAACAAAGAATTCACAGCTGAGGAATGTCGAATGGCTGAGAAGCACCTAAAGAAATGTTCAACATCTTTAGTCGTAAGGGAAATGCAAATCAAAACAACCCTGAGATTCAACCTTACACCAGTCAGAATGGCTAAGAACAAAAACTCCAGGGACAGCAGATGCTGGTGAGGATGTGGAGAAAGAGGAACACTCCTCCATTGTTGGAGTGATTGCAGACTGGTACAACCATTCTGGAAATCAGTGTGGAGGTTCCTCAGAAAATTGGACATTGCACTGCCAGTTATACCTCTCTTGGGCATATACCCAAGAGATGCTCCAACATATAACAAAGACACATGGTCCACTATGTTCATAACAGCCTTATTTATAATAGCCAGAATCTGGAAAGAACCCAGATGCCCTTCAACAGAGGAATGGATACAGAAAATGTGGTACATCTACACAATGGAATATTACTCAGCTATCAAAAGCGATGACTTAATGAAATTCATAGGCAAATGGATGGAACTGGAAAATATCATCCTGAGTGAGCTAACCCAATCACAGAAAGACATACATGGTATGCACTCATTGATAAGTGGCTATTAGCCCAAATGCTCGAATTACCCTAGATGCCTAGAACAAATGAAACTCAAGACGGATGATCAAAATGTGAATGCTTCACTCCTTCTTTAAAAGGGGAACAGGAATACCCTTAGGAGGGGATAGTGAGTCAAAGTTTAAAACAGAGGCAGAAGGAACACCCATTCAGAGCCTGCCCCACATGTGGCCCATACATATACAGCCACCAAACTAGGTAAGACTGATGAAGCAAAGAAGTACAGGCTGACAGGAACCGGATGTATATCTCTCCTGAGAGACACAGCCAGAATACAGTAAATACATAGGCGAATGCCAGCAGCAAGCCACTGAACTGAGAACGGGGCCCCCATTGAAGGAATCAGAGAAAGGACTGAAAGAGCTGAAGGGGCTTGAGACCCCATTTGAACAACAATGCCAACCAAGCAGAACTTCCAGGGACTAAGCCACTATACATGGACTGACCCTGGGCTCCAACCTCATAGGTAGCAATGAATATCCTAGTAAGGGCACCAGTGGAAAGGGAAGCCCTTGGTCCTGCCAAGGCTGGAAAAAAAAGAAGGGGAGGGGAAGGGGTTAGGGGGCTGATGAACAGGAAACCTGGAAAGGGAATAACATTTGAAATGTAAATAAACATACTCAATTAAAAAAATGAAAAAAAAGACATACAGAATCTTTATATTAAAATGAGCCTTAAACAGAAAAAAAAATTAGAAATCTTGTGAAACCATTTCCAAAACGACCTAAGATCCTGCTCCTCCGAATGTTTCCCTGTATCCAGTGAGACTGAAACAGAGGGGGATGGAGGGGAAGGCAGGGAAACGGTAGTGGGGCTGATGGTTCCTGAGTACTGTCTGACCCTAGGAGAAGAGGTGTGTTGTCTGGAATGTGCAGACGCGTGGAAATAATGAGTCTAGTTTTTTTAGAAGTTGGATCCATAGGGTTTGAGGGAATATGGGTTTATAATCATGCAAAAGGACTGTCGTGATCTGAGGTTCATAGCTCGTGGTATCTTAGAGTGGAAAGGGGGTGTGGCCATTAGTGCAGCTTCCTTTACTTAATTTGCTTACTGGTTGAGGGAATTTACTGCTAGAGATCACAGGGCCCAACCCCTAGACACTGCTCTCCTGGGCCCCAATAGATGCTCGCAGGGTGGTGGTTGTTGGTATGTGTGACATTACACCATTGGAAACTCATTTATTACTACAGCTTTCCTATAGAATTTCAGCATTAAACTCAGTCCCATGAACAGCTCTTAGCTACAGTTTGAGTTATGACATGGGTAGTTTCTCACAGATATATCACCATAATCAAGAGCTAACCCATTTCCCTGTAAATCCCATTTCAGTCACTTTAAACAAAGTCCAGCCACAAATTCCTTCCCACATAAGTACCACTATGATTTTACTATTGTGTATCAGTTTTTCCCTTTCTAGAACTTCATTCAGATAAAATCAAACAAGGTATACTTTAAACATTTTGAGTTTTAAAAATTCTGTGTATTCATAAAATGTATATTGATCATACTTAACCCTTGCTACCTCTGTCTAATTCCCTCAAGGACCCCCACCTCATCTCATCTCCTTCTCAACTTCCTTCCCTAGTTTTGCATTTGTTTGTTTGTTTGTTTAGATGCACTAAGTTCAGTTAATGCTGCCCATATGCTCATGGACATGGGGTGGTCCGATGGGGAATAGGGGGTTTATCAGTGGCCACATTCTCAATGAACAGTGACTCTCTCCCAATAGCCATAAGCTGCCAATATTTTCTTAGGTAATATATTTGGGCTTCAGAGACCCCTCTCTCCTTCATGCTGGAATGTTTAAGTGACTTGATCTTTTACAGGGAACCACTGCTGCTCTACGTTCATATAGTCAATGGCCATATCACATCCAGAAGAGAGCATTCCACAGAACCCTTTCCATTCTCTAGCTCTTTCATTGTTTCCTCCTCCTTTTTGATGTTCCCAGTGCCTTGGTTTGGAGAGGGAGGTGTCCGTATAGCTGTCTCATCTATGAGTAAATACTCAGTCATGTATCAGCACTTTGAGCAGTAATACACCACTACATTGATCATTACTCCCTATAATAAGAAACTTACTATAAAAATTGAAACGGAATAAATCTATAGATATAAACATAGATATTTAAAAGGAAGTTTGTCAACTTGAACATTGAGAAAAATAACACCAATTGGTTCTCTTTTAGGGTCTATAACTTCCATTACTGTGGAATTTTGAATGTTATAGTATAGTAGGCATAAATTCCTTCTTGTGGAACATATCTCAAATCCCATCAGAAGGGTAGTTGTTAACTGCCACAAACATTCTTGCTGTTATTGCACTGGGCATGTTTGGCCCGGCAGGTCAGCTTTTAGCATGCAGAAGCCAGCACAGGATAAGATCTTTGATGTTTCTTTTCTCCCACAATGGCCTGCCTATCACCTTCCACTTCTATTAGAGCAAGCCAGCAAGGAGAATTTCCTACTCAGTTCAAAATTAATTTCTCTGTGCCATGTAACTAAAAGTGTATGCTATGTTCAGGGATGGGGTCTTACCATTTAGATATGGTAGGCAATTATGGTGGTTTAAATAATGGCTTCCATAGGAAAATATATTTGAATACTTAATCCGCAGTTGGTAGAACTGTTTGGAAAGGATTAGAGGCATGAAGAAGTCATGTCATTGGGGGTGAACTTTGAAGTTTCAAAATACTCATTTGATTCCTAGTGCTTTCTCTCTGCCTCATGTTTGTGGAGCAAGATGTGAGCTCTGAGTTGTTCATTTGAGCTACCATTATGGACTCTAATTCTCTGACACTATTAGCCAAAACAAATGCTTCATTTTACAAGTTGGCTTGGCCATGGGGTTTTAACACAGCAATAGAAAAGTAATTAAGAATACTTCTATGCTGATCTTTAAAATTGGGTTGTTTGCTTTCTTGCTATTTAGTGTTCTTACGCTAAACCTCTGTCAGATGTATTGCTGGAAAAATTTTTTTGCGGGAGGTGGATTAAGGTTCTAGTTTCATTTTTTAGAATCCAAGTTTTTCCCTCCATTTGTTGAAGATGCTGTCTTTTTTCTAATGTATATTTCTGACATCTTTGTCAAAGATCAAGTAGATATAGTTATATGGAGTTGTCTCTGGGCCCTCCTATTCTATTCATATATATAATATATACATATTATATACATATAATATATACATATATATATAATATATATACATATACATAAATATATATTTATTAGGTTGAAGTAGTCTCCCTGCATCTCCAGTTTCTTGTTCTACGTAGCCATGACTAAAAGCAACTTGAGAAAGGAAATATTTATTTGGCTTATACTTCCAGGTCACAATTCCTAACTGATGAAGTCAGAAGAGGAACTCATGAAGAAGCAGAGCTAATGACCACAGAGGAAAGCTGCTTACTGACCTGCTCAGGATGATTTTTCTTTTCCTATTCTTATACAGCTCAGGTCCACCTGCCTAGTGGTGGTACTTACTGATCTCAGTGTGACTGAAGTCTCTTATGTCTATTAGAAACAAAGAAAATGCCCAGACAACATGTGCACAGTTCAACCTGATGAAGGGAAGTCCTTAAGTGAGGTTCCCATGTATGTCAAGTAAACACCAAAATGAGCTATCATACCACTCCATGTCCTTTGTCATGAAGTGATGTTGAATATTTTCAAAAGCCCTGTAAAACTTTGAAATGATGAGATGGTCATGTGATTTCTGTCTTTATTGTATTAATGCTATAAATAACACTTATTATTTATATATATTAAACCACATCTGTATGTCTGCAAAGGAGTAAACTTGGGTGTAATGAATATGTTTTTGATATGGTCTTGTATTTGATTTTCTGTGACTTTACTGAGAATATTTGCATATATATTCATATATATTCATTATATATATTTTTTTCACCATAGGAGCAGAGCTTGGAAGTGAGGTCCTAAAAGGGCTTAAAAGTGATATCCTGGACAAGTGGGCAATGTATAGGGAACTAGCAAGCTTATTGTGAGGCATAGATACAGAAGGATCCAGACTAGCAGGGAGCCTGCAGCACACAGAGGTGAGATTCCAGAGGACCCAGGACACTTATAGAGTGAGGTAGAAGGGTGACTCTCCATCAGGTCAGATGAAACAAGACCCTAGAGGAGATGAAAGACCTATAGAATGGGAACCAACAGAGCCTACCTGATGGACAAGAAAGGAAAAAGGAAGAAGGGAGCCTATAGGTTTGGAAGGACAAAAGCCTACTTGGCAGCATGGAAAATAAAAGAACCAGGAGTTGGGTGAACTTGTCCAAAGTGAACTTTTAGACATGATTTCTTTCATCTACCATAAGTTTATTGTGCTGCTGAGTATGCTGTAGCAGTAAGACGTTAAACCACACAGAGCTCCCAGCAGGCGATTGTGCTTCTTACTACGTGCCAGAGCTCTCTGGATTCAAGAATGAAAGATATACATGCACAGCATTATTTTTAATATGTCTTAACTAGCCCATGGATGAGCCACTCCTGAACCTCCATGTGGCTAACACACTCCCATCTGATATTCTTGAGTTAGTATTTGCTAAATCTATATTTCATCTCTGCTGCCCCCAGGTCAAGGGACTACTCCCCCAAGTTTTATATGGCTGAATGATTTTTCTCCTGCAATTCTTAAGTCTTATATCTCTGCTTCCTCAGCATGGTGATTCTGCTCCTTTTTCCCTTTGTTCCTTGTCTGGGAAATCTAAAAGTCCTACCTCTGTCTCCCTGAACAGCCATTGGCTGTTAAGTAAGTTTATTGACCAATCAAAATCCAGTTGGGGACAGGGACCCTCAGCGTCTCAATATGTAAATTCCCATGATTTTGGTAGTCAAATTAAGACAAACATCTTACTCTTTTTGTCCAATAAACAGGCTCTCTTCTTTCATATGTACATTGAACATAGTCAACAGTTGTGTAAACTAAAAGGTATGCTATATATTAATAATGTCCAGACCATCAATTTTGTTGATTTATAAACATTGCTCTAACATCTATCATAACTTAAAGAACTTAAAATTCTGAATAATATTTTGATTTTAACTTGCATTATCATCTGAAAACCATCCTTTCAAATCTATATCATATTCCTCAATGTTAAACAAGTTTGATTATGAGACTATAATTAGTCTTCAACTCCATCAGAAATCTGACAACAAATTAAAAATTACTTGAATATATAGGAAGCACAAAAATATAGCTTCCTAAAATTAAAACAAATTATAGAGACAGCTGAATACTTAGACAGTCCCCTATTCTTCAAAACATTGAAATAGCTGTCTTCAGCCTTCTGGCTCAGAACCATCTGACAGACCTTGGGTGAGGCAGGAGCTATGAAGGACTAATTTACTCTGTCTTGATAGAGCTAAGCTGTTGACTATCCCATATTGTGTGTCCTTTTCCTGGACGGTATATTTTGTCTGTAGATGAATTAGGGCAATTTTTATCCAGTAACTACCTTGCCACAGCTGGGATGACTCCAAATGGAGGTTTTGATGCTCAATTTCTTCTTTGAACCGTTAAGGGGTTACTGTCAAGAGCAGACATATCTCTAGTCAAAATTTCTAACAATAATGAAATGATTAAATGTCAGATTCTGTGGAATCCTGATGTTTGAAGAACATCTATGTAAAGTATAACTGAACTGTTAAACCTTGATTACTTTTAGCTATTTCTATTTGAATAATTTTGAAAACACTTTAATATAACTTGATCAGAATATAATATAACCATGAGTTTACTGTTTGGTCCTTAACTTGCCTTACTTAATCATCCTAAATAGTTTGTAATAGAAGCTATTAGAAGGATTGGATCTAAGTCTTGTATTCTTAAATGAGTTGTATAGGTACAAGACCTATATAGGAGTAACAATATTGATTTCCAATTTTGTATAAATATTAAATATTTATACCAATAAAAACCTTATATTTTTATCAATCTGTGAATTCTGTACCAATGTAAAAAATTACAACTTCAATTTGCATCAATTATAAAGATTTCTACCAATGTAAGGTTGTGGCTATACAATGCTTTGTTTAAGAATAAATTTAATCATCCATCTTATCACTGTTCAAAATTATGTCCATTTCTGATTTATTCCTTAAAATGACAACCTATCTATAATTTATAAAATAACCATAACCAGACATCCAAACTGAAGGGATCAGGATGATGAGTAGCCATTACTTCCTCCTACTGAATAGAGGTGACAAAATTTTTAAAGGGGTGGTGAGAAGTAGGAAATTTAGAAAATTTGGTTAGCCTTAAGAAGGCTAGCTTTAGGGGTTGGGGATTTAGCTCAGTGGTAAAGCGTTTGCCTAGCAAGTGCAAGGCCCTGGGTTCAGTCCCCAGCTCCGAAAAAAAAAAAAAAAAACCAAAAAAAAAAAAAAACCCAAAAAAACAAACAAACAAACAAAAAAAAACCCAAGAAGGCTAGCTTTAGTATCTGTTATCCAGTTTCTATATGCTTAGAAGGCTCAGGTCTTGACTGAAGTTCTGACTGGATCTGTCTGAAAGGCTGGATGAACTGAGTCCATTGGGAATCAGCAGCAATTCCTGAAGCTGTTCTGGAAACAAGTCTCTGGACAGCATCAGGAAGCAAGGAGCTAGAGCAGCAGGTCATTTCAGCGTCCCTGCAGAGGTGCAAATTCTGCAATATATGAATTGTACAATCAAAATTTTAGTACTATTAAGATAGTTGTATTAATTATGTAAGATGCACAGGTCAGTTAAGAATTTCTTTGTTGATGCTGAGTAGAACTTCATTGAAGAAATATGTAAAGCTAAAAAGAAAATATTCTTGCTAGAAAATGATAGAGAGAAAGAGAGGGGGGAGAGAGAGAGAGAGAGAGAGAGAGAGAGAGAGAGAGAGAGAGAGAGAGAGAGAGAGAGAAGAATGTGGTCCATGCTATACAGGAATGCACAGTAGTTCATCTGCAATCGGTATAAGTATACAAAGGCTGTAGAGGCCGGAAGTAGGTGTTGTGTCCCCTGGAGTCATAGTTACAGGAAGTTTTGAGTCACCAGATGCGAGTGCTGGGAACTCAACTCAGTCCTCTGGAAGAACAGGACGCTCAACCACTGAATCATCTCTGCAGCCTCTCTCCTTGCTGTTGAAAGAAGATATGTTTCCCACCGTGTGTATTAAACTCCAGCCCCCAGGACCATCCACAGATAACGTTATCTCTGGGAAAAGTTGCCACACAGTGAGGACAGAAGAGGTTCCGTCTGTTGGATACAAAGGCTGGCGGCCACACAGGTGTTTTCTTGCACCTTACACAGACAGACTTCCCCTTCATTCTCCTCTCACCTCTTGGCATAGGGCTAGTCAAGGATGTGGGTGGTATGTCTCTTCTGTCAGCCCTTCCCTGTGTGGCATTTGTCTTGCAACTTTCCCATGCTCATTTCAACAGGAAAAAAAAGTGGAGACTGACAGATAGCTACCCTGAGGCTAGATTGTCACTGAAATAGATTTCTTCAAATAAAAATAAGGCCCATTTTTGCTTGCAAGGCTTTGCAATGAAACAGAGTTAATAAAAACTGCATGGGAAACTCACATTGTAGCTATAAAAAATAAAAAATAGAATTCTTAGCTAAAGTCGGCAGTGATTGTTGGCTCAGAGTAGATATTAGGGAGTAAAATATTCTGAAGCAGTCACTGAAAGTGAAGAGGAAAGATTTATTACCCTTTAGTTATTTGTTTAACTCTTTGCAAGCAAAGCTAAATTCACACTTGCTTAGAAACTGATTAAATCCTGGGCTTTAAGAGTAGAGCAGATCATTTTATCCTTTTGGGTGAATTATTATGTAGGACATTTTAACATTAACCAACAGAGGCCCAAACATAAAATACCAAAACTGCCCCAAAACAAAGCATGTTAAGATCTTGGAGCAAGATTATTCCATTCCCGTCTGCCTCATCCATCTGCTTCCACCATGGTGTGCCTGTGGACCTTGCTGAGATTCTAGGCTGGACAGAGACACCCTGCTCTCTCCAAAGCCCCAGCCCCAGTGTCAAAATCTGGGTTACCTATTAGAACCCCAAAGGGAAATTGGTTTTTGACTGGACACGCAGGGGTGAGGCATAGAACTGGGTGTGTGAGTGTGGGATGGGGTGGAGCTGTGGGGATAAGGGTGGGAGGGAGTTTATGTAGGGGCATGGTCTTTCCTTTAAGCCTGCAGCATCCAGACTTTCTCACTCCAGTAAAGATGGGAAGTGGTCATAGGAACCCACTGGCATTATCTTTTGCATTCAGAATTTATTCAAGTCAGTACTCTAATGGGGACCAGAGACAACTGCTTCTCACCTAGGGCCCCAATCATTAAAAAAATCATGGTGTCTAAGACAAGTGGGCTTTTAGCCCCTGCTTGCTTATAAGGGAATTTATAGGAATATTTAGAAGACTCGAGGTCGTTTCCCCCACTTTGCTTACAGCATATAAATGCTGGTCAATTTCACAGGTTTTTGCTAATTAATACCACCACTGTGGAAATAAGGGCTGTTCTCCAAACAAGTTGCAACAAATGGGATTTTTATTGCTGGTGGGAAAGTCTGGGGAGTAATTAGCAAGATCTGTGGTGATCCCTCGACTCTGGGTAGGAGCATGGTAATAACCAACCCCAGAGATTGCTCAGGAAAGTGGTGTGACCACTTCCCATCACAGGGCACATTTATATTGTCACTTACAGCTTGAAAGCTGCAGTTGGACAAATGTGGGAAAATATTCTGTGAAATGCTAGACAAATGAACCTGGTGCTCAACAATCTTAACTAGGAAAACCGGCTCAGCTGTGTACAGAGTTGCACGGCAGCCAAGACTTGCAAAGGAAATATTTTGATGTCTGGTTAAACTTGAGTTCCCTGAGACATTCTCACACAGAGACACGCACACTCGACTGGATCCATACAGGTGAAGGAAGGATTTTTGAAGTTACAAGGGGCCCTAGAGATCAACTCCTCCACAGATTCAGGGAACAAAAGCAGTGTTTCTCAACCTTAGAGTTGCAACCCCTTTGGGCTGTCACTTATCTGATATCCTGCATATTAGATCTTTACATCATGATTCATAACAGTAGCAAAAGTACAATATGAAATGCTAATGAAATAATTTTATAATTGGAGGGGTCACCTCAACACGAAGAATTGTATTAAAGAATTGTAGCATTAGGAAGGTTGAGAACCAGAGGATAAAGCCCTTGGATGCAGAGATTGTTCATTTCCATTCCCAGTAATCTCCTATTTAAACCTACTATTTCTATTTCAAATGGGGACAGCAAAACCCAGGAACATCAGCTGTACTTGAAATTTTGCTAGAAGAGAAATCAGGGATGCTTTCAAACCACACTTTAATATTCTGAAACACCCAAGGTATTGGCTGCACTTATCCCTTTTTCTGATATTGTGGTGATGATTTGACTCATTGAAAAAAACTTATACAAAGGTGTTTTGAATGAAAACATATCTATTATTATATCACACATTTAAAGTTATGTTGCATATGGAACTTTATATTATTAGTTTTTATAAAATTATGCACACACACATGCACACATATTCTCTTATCCACATAAAAGCATTCTTGTAAGAAGTCATAAACACAATTGTCAAATAAGTCCACAGTACAAAGTTAAAGGCCCCCCCCCCCTTTCCCAATCTTTTCTATTTACAGTTGAGGAAATCAAGGCAGGTCTGGTGAATGACAGAAAAAGCCAGAACCCCAGGGTGCTGCCACCAGTTGTTTCCCACAGTCACAGGCGCCTGCAGGAGAAGAAAATAACCTGGTAAAAACAACACTGAGTTCTTCCTTAAAACAACGCCACTTAAGTGTAGAAATGAGAGATGATAAGCAGGTCCTGGGGCTAATCTTAGCCAGATAATTGATTTTCAACTTCAAATATACTTTCCAACCTTTCGTTTAGAGGGTGGAGCTTGGTAAGTGCTTTTTGCTATTTTAAAAAGCTGACTTGGAGGTACAGTGCTGGGGGTTATATACAATCAGTCTCAATGTTTCTGTCACCCTCTCAGCACCCGCACCTCCCTCTCCTGCGCTCGCTCTCTCTCTCTCTCTCTCTCTCTCTCTCTCTCTCTCTCTCTCTCTCTTCATTTTTTTTGATGAGCTGTGGGAGTCCCCAGTGGCAGGCAGCCTGGGCTGGAAAGAGCATGGGTAATTTGGATCACTGATTTATGTGTTATCTAGAATCACATACATTATTTACACTTGCAAGTGTGAATATTCCTGGCAGTGGACAAGAAATGACTCATTTCAAGTAAGCACGAATGTACAAACTGATAGGGAAGCTGGGGTGGGAACTTCAAATATATTTCCTCTTTCTCTCCTTTCCTTCTTTTCCTTGCCTTCTTTCTTCTCAAACCCCCAGGCTGACCTTGAATTCTCCGTCTCCTGGTCTCAGCCTCTCCAGTGCTGGAATTCCTGAATGCATCATCATCAGATTTGATTTTATATTTTCTATCTTGATAGCTTATGTGGAGGTCAATTTTTGTAAAGTAGTTGATCTTGACTTATTGTTGGTTGAATTTCAGAGTTCATGGGATTTTAAAACTTCAGCTAAGGAGAGAATGGGCGCCATCTTATCCAGTCATTCTCAAGTCTTTATTGGTTTCTCAACCTTTGTCTTCCCCTCTAAGAGTTTATCAGATATCAGATGTGGTGTACAAGCTAACACAGTGCCCTTCGGTAGGGGTGGGGCAACTTCAGCTTGTTCATATTTAAACTTCATCTTCATAATAATTCTTTAGACTTATAAAACACACAAATATAAATCAATACCCAGATACTTTTATCTGTATTGCTTAGGTTCTAGTGTTTCTCCTGCCTATAGAGACCTATTGATCACATGAAGAGGATGATGCCACCTTATTATCAGGAGATAGATCTTATTTAAATTTCACCAACTAGTCCACGAATATCCCTTTCCTGCCCCTAAATCTAATTTTCAGCTATACATGATAGAAAGTCACTGGCTCACTGCAATTGGGTAATCTTTAATCCCTTTTCTGTTTTTCCTTTGTTGATGTTGAATCGTAATATGTTTATTTTGGGAGAGATTCCTTAATGTAGGTCTGTGTGGTATTTCCTTGTGATTCTGTTCTGATTATATATCTAACTTTTAAAAATTAATTACTATTTAATTCTAAAAATTTGTAGGGCACAGTGTGATAATTTTATACAAGTATATAATGTATAACAAGCAAACAGAGAGTTGTTATCATTTCTACCTCCTGAAACATTTATAAATTGTTATCACATCTTATACCTTTATGGGACGTGGTATACTATTAAAACACATACACAATGTGTATTGGCCACATCAGGGTTATTTTTTCTGTCTTCTCATCATTACCTTTTAAACACTCCTTCACTTGTTATTCGCAACACATGCAAGATTTTTTTCTAGGCTTATCTTCCCACTAGTCTATAGAACTTTAGAATTTATCTCATCTACCTGTTTGCTGCCCATCACTCAGTGTCCCACAATTCCTTTCTCTTTCCATATCCTCAGTGAGAACCACTGTTCATTCAGATTGAATTTTTAGCATGCACATATTAAAGTGAATAAGCACCATTCATTTTATGCTTCATTTTATGTTCATTGTTATGACTTCTTTATTTCACTTGACATAACACCCTCCATTTTCATGAAAACTTCAGATGTACCACATTTTCCTAATATATTTATCTCATTATAGGCATCTAAATCTGTTCTATATCTTAGCTATAATGAATGTTCAACTAGGGCACTATATTGTGGAGACAATTTCTAGATGCCAGACTGAAGTTGATTTTAAGAATGACAAAAACTCCAGTAGTAACGACTTAGTTTTACTCACATTTAATTAAGTGAAAGTGAGCAAGGCCATTTATAGAACTGTTCACTTGGGCTAGAAGTCATCTGTGGGCACAAATACAGGTCAGGCAGGAAGCAGATGGACAAAAACAAAGCAAGACCTGGGCAAGTTTTGTTTGTTGGTTTGTTTTAATGAATAACCTCAGACTGGAAACGCAGAGTGGTTGGAAGTGCAACAGTTCCCACTGTGTGCTCCTATGCTCTTTCAAAAGGGAACTCAGCTGCCTGCAAGTGAACTAAATACGTGCTTGGTGGTCTGGTGGGGAAGGGTATAGCTCTGGGTTCCTGAGCTGACTCCTAGGCATGAGATTTATTGGGTTTTAGAATTCCATGCCTTTATATTCAGTTATTATTTCCAAATAAGCCTCAAAACCTGCTGCCTTTTTAAAAAATAATCTTTCAGATGCATGGATTTTAAAAGTAAACACGAATAAAATGAATAAAAGAAACAGAAGTCAAAGAGGATTGTAGAAAATAAGAAGAAATTTCATTGAACAATTTGGCATTAAGAAAGCAACTTATGCAAATGAAAAAATATGTGTATAATGGAAACATATTATAGGTGTAATATTTGTGTACTGAAAGCTTAATGACATCGGAGCAGAGAAGTGGATAGGATTTTATTCATCAAATTAAAACAACATACATTCCTTTAAATACATCCTCCCCTGAGTTTAATACCAAAGAAGTTCTTTTGGAGGCAAACAGAATTCCAACTTAAAATAGAAGACACGGCATTCTTTTTGTATGGTGTCTGCTTTTCCACAGTGAGATGTAGAAATGAAGACTGTGAGAGGCTCAGATGACATGAGGAAGGCTTCCTGAAGGACAAAGGCCCACTTTCTGAATCCTGACCCCTTGTTGATATCTCACCTTTCAATTGGACCATTCGAGGGTACCCACAGAAGCTTGGGAAAAAAGAGCGGTCTAACTTCTGAGGCGCAGAAGGTCAGCCAGAAGGTACATGAGGTATTATTGGTTGATAATATGACCATTAAATATGGATGCAGCAAATAAGCATGAACACATACAGAAAATGTTGCAATTGTGGGACATTAACTATCAGCAGGCATAGATATGGTATATAAAGCAAAAGCTTTTCAAGGCCCTACAGCCAAAATGAGAGGAGCATTGGATACTAAAGGGAACAGATCTACACTGATACAAGGCTTTGTGAGTTATGTGCTTTGTGACTCTGATTTCAAGAGATTAAACTAAATTAAAATAAACAGTGCCTGTAATTCACTTTACACATTGCCTGGCATGCAGCGGATGCTGGATAACAATCAGCTATTGTTAGGAATTATGAAGCACAGGCCATGTGATTAAGAATATTCTGCAGGAAAACTGCCGTTGCCTTGAGTTTGTGTGAGAAAAGGGAATTTGTTTTGCATGGGAAATGTCTTGAAAGGAGAAGTTTGACACAGATACATATGTAAGTAAAGAACATGAGAGACCCTGTTGCTATTGTCATAAGCCCCCATTTACAGATGGATTCTATCTGGATTCTGTAGTACACGGTCTGGTGTGGGACCAGCTATTCAGTCATCCTTCGGCATGCTACTTTCACAGAACTTGCTTCTTGAGGTGTTCCACAGATTTTTATAGAGCTTTATAAATTGGAAAAAATGGGTAAATGCAAGATATTAACTACCATGTGTCTACTGGTGTTGTAGTCCTTGTAGATGACACAATTGAGCATATCCAGGCCCTTCTTGCCAACTCATTCCTGTTTGGAAACACATATTGATATTTGCTGTGTCCAAAGCCCAGCCTTCGCCTGTTTCTCCCACCTGTTCCTTGACAATATCCCAAATTGTATGAATGTTCTCTCAGGATTCTCAGGTAACTGGAGGAAGTAAATTAATTTTGAGGTAGAAATATTGGATGATGAGAAGACAGTAATTTATTATAGAATTTTATATATATTTCAGGACTGGGAAAAGGTTGAGTCAGCCAGCACATAAGTTCTATGTGCATTTGAGGATGATTCTTTCTACTGCAATGATACATGTTCATGACCTATATGTTTCTCTTGGATGCTTTGTGATGCACCATCTTTAATTTCACTTCTCTTTTATCATTACAACAGGATATTCTATGTCTATGATGGAAGATTTATGCAGGTATCCATTAGACTAATGATAGTAAGAACTATGATGGATACAAAGTGTTGGCAAGAGTGTCTGTCTTAGTCTGTGTTTTGCTTTCCTTAGTCTAATTTGTATTTGAGTTTTTAAATGATCAAAAATCTGGTTATTGTTCTGGTTACTGACAATCTGTGCTTGTAGGAAGAAGGGAGAGCAGGCAGGAGGGAGACAAACTTGAAGTATCTCACTCTGACAATAATAGGCTTACATCTGCCATCATCGCATTAATGTATTCATGAGCGTAGATGCCTCATGACCTTGACAACACTTAACAGCTGCACATGTCAGCATTTCTGCACTGGGGACTCAAACTCCAAACTCGTGAACATTCATGAGGACACATTCAATGTATAGCAATGTGGGACAACTGGAATCAGACACACTGCTGGTAGGAGTAAAAATGATAGAATTTCAGAATAAAAGTTTAGTGTATCTCCTAAGGCCAACCATAAATTGTCCTAAGACCTTCTGGGTGTCCTTTCAATAGAAACACATGCCAGAATTATTGAAAAAACATGTAGAATGTTCAAATATCTCGAAGCTGGAATTACCTATGTGTACAGATTAGATACATAAGTTGTAATGTATTCATAAAATGAGGTGCTATTCTACACGGACAATGAATGATCTAATGTTAAATGATATAAATCAATGTAGATAAATGTTGGAAAAGAACAATGAACAAAGAGACTCAAAAGGAAAGGTCACAAGTTCGTGAATGTAGCAGCATGTGCTGCAGACTATTAGAACACCACTGATTTGTGCTACTAGAAGCCAAAAGAGGGACTATACCTGGAGAGAAGCAACCAGAATGAAGAATGACTGAGAGGCTAGAAGGGATACTATTAGCCCTGTGATGCACATCCTGCGTGCTGACTATGAGGCTGAATTCAGTGAACTGCGTAGGTTTCATTTTATTAACATGTTTTTAGAAAGACATTTGCAAGATGTTTATCATTTCCCAGCCTAGATAGAGCTAGTGACTGTTGTACACAGAGCTGACAGCTGAGCCGACCAGCTAGGCAACTTCTCTAGTTCTTTGAGGTAAGTATTTCCCACAGAAAAGAACACATTCACATCATCATTTGAGGATAATTAATCAATATTGTCATCTAAAAGCTAAAACTAGAAATATTACTAACACACAAATATTTTTTGATAGCTTATATGTACTGGAGGGTATAACTGAGGGGCAGCCTCAAACCCTTATTTAGTTTGGAGACTAGGTCTGCAGTGAGGAAAAAAAACCAAAACCATTGACCCATCACTGTAAAGTGTAATGTGTTGGCATTGTGACAGGTCATAATATGCTAGACAAGTCAGCTCCTGTCACTCCTTATCAATCCTGAGGGTAAAAACCACTCCACCATTACCTTGATATGGTGGCTAAAGCCTATAAAACTTTATGGATGAGATCACAGAGGTACAGAGGCATAGTGACATCTGAATAGGCAGGCTTGCTGTCTTCCAAAGTTCACTCTGCTAGAAGATATCCCTCCTTTGTAGGCAACAAAACAAAACAATCTCCCCTCCCCTGGTTCTGTTTTAATTTTTGTAAACATCATAGTTTTATTCTGAGGTAGGAGTCATCTCTCAGTTGGTTTGAGAATATTATTTTCTCCCTTGAGTTGACTTAGTGGCAAACTAATTTTTGAATGAAGGGGCAGATGGAAACAGAGAATACAGGGAAGTCTCAAAGAGCTTTGTGATTTGGGATCTCGCTGTGGGAGCTACTATATATATCACAGTAATTGTGTGTCAAATAAATAATTCCAGTTTCCATGGAGAAGGATGTCCAAGACCCTCCAACTTTGAGGGCTTATTGACTTATCTGATTTATCAACTTCACAACTAAAAACACACCTTGCTCTTGGTTAACAGTTTCCCAGGAGGATAATAGCAAATGTGGTAGATGCCAATTCGTTAATATCCACTTTTACCTCAGCTGAAAGGAAAATAGTAGAATTGGCCAAAAATAATGTTTGCTAAAATAGACCTAGAAGTCAGATATGATGTGGTTGCCCTTGTTACAAATCAGAACTTTGCCAGTGTGTATTGGCCTGATGCCCCTGAGAGCCATGCAGAGGAAGACATGGCAGAAGACACAACAAGGAATCAACCTGTGGATCATCTAAGACACCTGGAAGCTAGATATCTTATCTTTAGTTTAGACAGAAAATTGAGCATGCAGAAGTCAGGAGACCTGCTTTGTGCTACGGAGCTGTTAAGTGGCAGGACCATGAAAAAATATGGGTCTAGATTTTGGGGTGGACACTTTCCCTATAGAGTGCCTGAGAGTCAATATTTCAACTTTGTAGACCGTACATCCTTTGTTATAAATCCTCAGGTACTCCGCACAGTGGCAGGGAGTCATATGCATTATGTAATTAGGTAGGTAGTCTACTCCAATTCTTGGGAAATATCAAGGATGGTGGTTTTTAACTCTCTTTATAAACAGATGTTGAATCAGCTTTGACCTCCAGGCCATACTTAGCTGACCTATTTTCATCTGATTCCAAAGCTCATGCAAATTGTTTTGACTTAACAGGTGGTTTTATCTAAAGTTCCCTGAAATTAAAACCTCCCTGCAACTCTAAGACTTGGATTAATCTCAACATGCTTTGACTGTTAAAAAGAGGCCTTTGATACACAGTAGAGGGACAGTAAGTGCATATGTGTTTGTACAAGACAGTGCAAAAAGCATTAGCTTAATCTTTTTATATCTTATATCAACTGACAGAGGTTGCTGACACCAACCTTTCCATTTTTAAAACCAAGATGTCTTCCCTTCCATTTCCTGAAAGGTCATGTCAACATTAACACTCACTGGATTGTAGTGTATTGGGAGAACTTTCCCTACTGCTTGGTAGCCAGTAGATAGACTTCAATGGAAGTGAATACTAACCTGTGGTACTGTGAATCTGCCCACTATTGGGAAGTCACAGGATGGTTTGCAGGTGACATGAGATGATGTCCACCGAGGGTTCTGTGTTAACTGTCACTTTACTGGGTTTTGGAAATAGGCGGCATAGCTTTGTTTATAGCTAAAGCAGGGAGTCTAACAGTACATATCCAGGGAGAAAGAGTATCGTATTCATGAGCCACATGTGAGCACAAGGGAGAAATGATTGTAATCACATAAAGTTACACTGGAAGAAACCCTTGGGCAAACCTGACTTATGAGAAAATGGATACCTGATGTGACCCAGGTGATGCCAAAGCCAAAGATAGTATTGGCACAGCCATTGAATTCTTTTTCTCCATCATATATCAAGGCCTATTTAATGTCGCTAACCTAAGTGTTGTTTCCCATATTTCCCATATAGAACTTAATAACATCAAGCCAGGGAATGAATAAGAGAAATTCAAGGAAACTGTAATTTCTTCAACAGGACTATTTTTGATGCTTTATGAAATAACAAAAGTCACATTCAAAGAATGCACTCTTGGCCTGTATTCCCTTATAATAATTTAGGCAAGTAAATGACCTGCACGGTCTTTCCCAAAGGCTCCTAGGTTAATTTTTGGTGACATTGTTAGGAAACTCCCATGAAATCTTGTGGGTGCATGGAAACCATGTGTCAGTCTCTAACTTACTGTGTAGATCACATCCTATTCTCTGAAAGTGTTCTGTTCCCAAAGTCCCTTGGAACCATGGATGAATTTTTCTTATAGAGTACCATTCCAATGGATGGTTATCTCCTGAGGCTATCACAATGGATTCCCCAAGTGATAGAATTGGAATAAACCTACTCAGAGGGTGTTGATGCCCTGACCTCAGCCCTTCTAGAGGTACTAGATAGAGTGTTAAAGTGGCAAAAACTGTTAAATCCTTTCCTCCCTTTGGAAGAACTTGGCAGCACTTAAATAGAGAGAAGAAGGAGGCTTTGTGGGAGTGGGGGCTTGGTGGGGAAGCAAAGGTCTCCTCTGGAAACAATGGAGGAAGGGCTCCATGTTAAGGGGGAAAGGAGGAGACAGGAAGCCTCTATTAAATTGTTTATAAGTTGGATTGTTTCTGAGGCCGGAACTGACAACTGTGTTTTCACAAAGTAGGAAAGGATGCAACCAGTTCCCCAGCCCTCTTCCACATACAGTGCCTAAAACAGTCTCTGGGCACTTTTTGGTGACAGGCAAGTGTCTGAAAATCAAGAGGTGAGAGATTGTAAACACGCTTCCAACTTGAGGATTGCTGATGGTCTTCAATGGTTTCTTTTGGTTAGATCCTTAACATTCCTACATATTGGAATGGCTCAAATTTCTCCTTAGGTAAGCAACTGTATTATTATCATCATTATTATGGTTCCCGTTAGACAAGGACAAGTTCTCTCATTGTATAAGCATATTTTTTGAGGTGTGAGGTCTTGTTTGAGAAATGTCAGGCTGCCCATCTCAGATTTATTGATGACTGTGGCAGGTACCAAATATATCAGGAAGTTGATGTCCATTCTTCTCCTCGCTGGATGGTTTTCCTGGAACTAGGATGATTTTCTTGTCTTATACATAAAACAGGAGATAATAGAGAAACCTAAGAAGGCTTATAGTGCATGTAGTTTACATTATGGGAAAGGTATTTTATGCACCATGTTCCAAAGCTAGGCAAGGCAGCTAAATAAGAAACTCACTGAAAGCACAGACATTTCCATGGTGTCTGAAGGTCCCCATAGGCAGGATTTATGGAGTTATCATCAGACTTGCTGGCTCCAAAATACTCATCTTTCAATGTCCAGAAATCCCTTCTTTTAGAATAGTCTAGAGAAAATCACTGACCCTCCTAGTTTTGACTTTCCTGTCAAGCACCTTTACCAGGTCAGGTTCAATGTCAACCTCTAACTAGGGGTCTTTTGGTAGCTTTAAGTTGATGTTAAAACTGGTCAAGATCTTTGTTTTTCGTCCATAATTTGTTCATATTTGATTTAAAATAAACAAGTCACCCATCCTCAAGGTAAGAATGATGGCCCTGTCTATACGGTTTACATAATCTACTTTTGGAAAGCTGTCTTGCCCACTAAGGAAGAGGAAGAAGATTCTGTCTCCAGTTACTATCAATTAAGAGGCTCAGCCATTGGCTTTGAGAATGTACAAATCCCAACTTGGAACTGTGACCAGTGAATTTGTTTGCTCGTTGGGTGGAATGCTTTATCAGAGCAGTTCACTGTCATTTTGTGAAAATAAAAAAATAATGCTTAGGCTCTTGGGGTATAAAGGTTAGAACATTAGTGATAGCAAGACATGACAACTTTACTTGGGACTGAGCTTAAGGAAAGAGGTCGAGTAGTGGCAAGAACGATGCAGCGTCAGGGAAAAGATGGGCATATGAGTGGTAAGCTTTGCCCAAAGTCACCTCCCTCCCTCTCTATCCAACCCTCCCTTCCTCCTTTCTTCCCTCCTGTCCTCCCTTCCTCCCTCCTTTCTTCTCTCCTGTCTTTTCTTCCCTCCCTTTTCCTTCCTTCCTTCCTTACTCCTTTCTTTCCTTCTTTCCTTCTTCAATTTCTTCCTTTCTTCCTTCCTTCTTTCCTTCCTTTCCTCTTTCTTCCTCTACCCTCATCCTTTTTCCTCTTTTCCTTCATCCCCTCCCCTTCTTTTTATGAGCTCCTTGAAAAAACTAGGATCGCATTCTAGGCAAGTTCTCCTCCAGTGAGATATACCTTTACTTGCTGGATGCATTCCTAATGGCTTTCAGTTCTTTCAGAGCTATCTATACCCCAGTTCTTCCCTCATGCTGCACTCCAGCTCCTCTATTCCAGTAGCTGTGTCTCAGGACAAATTGAACCCCAAATATCCCCTTACCTGAGTGACTCCACCCCTGTCATCTCCTACCCCAGCTCGGCTTCTCTCTTCCTGTGAGATTCTTTTGCTCCTGCTGCCAACTCTGCTTTACAGTTCTAGTCCGAGATGGGGAGTCATTCGTCTTTTTCTCAACTTCCAAAATTTTGTTCAGTTGATCAGGAAGTCTTACCAAGCAAACTCTGAAATCATTTTTTATTCTTTGTAGAAGCTGTAGTTTGTGCAGGAAACTAAGACTCAAGGGCTAGCTGGCAGAGAGATTAATGAAGGCCAGCCTCCCAAAGAAGGGATGGGGAAGCCAAGAGTGTGGGGAGAGACCTAGGGACAACTGCAGAAAATCAGGAGGAAGCCAAGGCAGCACGGAATTTCCTAAAATGTCTTATGTTTGGGGAGAAAGAGGATCTAGTAAAGGAAATAATAAAGGGAGAATAGGCAGCTCACATTAGTCTTTCTTCTCCAGTACTTGGAAATGCTGAATGAGTTTAAGACTATCATCTCTTACTTAGATGATTGGGAGAAAAACCTACCAAATTGTCTTAATTGTCTTCTGATTTGTGGCCCAATTCCTCTTGTTTCTAAACTAGCATTTAAGAAAACAAATTTTGTGTTGACATCTGGTATCATCTGTCTCTTATTTTCAGAAGTAATCACTTTATGGTATCTGTAATCTCAAGGTTTTTCTTGATACATGCATACTTAAAATATATGATTGTATATTATATGATTATATACATGTATATGTGTGCAATATGTGTATAGGCACATTAAAATGTAGATGCATTTGAACTATGTTTATTTAATGGTAAATAAATTGGAATATATACTTATATAGGCCTTTTTGTAGAAGTAAGTTCATAATGCACATTAAACACCAAGATGACTTACTTATGTTCTGTGGTTTAATGTGATGAACTGTAATCATTTAGACATTTAGACTCTCAAGGTGTTTATATGGAGAAGTTATGCACCAAGATGAATTACCCATGTTCTGTGACATGGTGTGATGAGCTATTATCATTTAGACATTTCTTCTCCACATAACTACCTAGAGATTTGATATTTTTTCAATGCTAATGCTATGACAAGCAGAGTACACAGGAGTCCCTCTGTAGGTATAAACATCTCTGCTTGAGTCTTTCAGTTGTAATCAACAGAAACGTTGACCTGTAGTAGCTAATACAAAAGACAAACTTCATAGTTGAGAGGATGGGTCTATCTTTAGGATTGCAGCCCAAGGTTTATGAGCTTCACAGGAACCCATTCCATCCACTGGTCTCTACTGGTCCATTCTCCATGCCTTCCTTTGTACTGCCAAATGGCTGCAGGATCTTTGAGCTCCCATCCTTAAAGCTCCAAAACCAATGGGAGACAGAAGGTAACTTTCACTATTTCTGAATTGATTATTATGGCAGGGAGTTCACACTTGTCCCAGGTAGGCCTCGAAACATGTACCTTGTCCTGTCATGTGGGCTGAGGGTAGGGAACAGAATGGTCCCTAGACTACTGTTACTCCTGTCACTAGGGGGAAAGTAACTGAAGGGGGAAATACAGTATTAAGGGGTGTGCACATTACAATTTTGTATAGCTTTCTCAATGCTGCCTCAAGTCACACCCTCAATGCCTACAGTGTTTTTAAGTACCAGCCTCCACACAATCTGAAGACACTAATATTCTCAGTATTTGAAGGTTTAGTGGATATAATGCTTAAGAATAGTGTCTCTTAATTTGATATCTCAAATGCACCCTCTCCTGTGCTTAGACAACGTTTGCATTTCTTTTTCAGTGAACTTTGTTCTGTGAAAGACAGTAATATAGTTTGGTTATAATTTAATAGGGTTTTATTTTTTTGTTCGCGGTAGCTCTTTATTTATTGTGGATATTAGGACTGTGAGTTCCTACTAAGATCTCACAGTAACCTAGTGTGCCACCTGACAAAAAAGTAAGCATTAACATCATTTGACATGTGAATGAATAAATAATCAAGTTCCTGAATGAATGAGCTAAGAGGATTTTTTTTTTTTTGTTTATTTGTTTGTCTTTTTTGTGTTAGGTTTCAGACGAGTGTTCTGCTTCTCAAATACTTTTCTTGAAGATTTGCCATAAATGTCTCAGGAAGCCTTTCTTATATTTTTGGTTGTGAGCCTAACGTTTCACGGCTGAGCCATCTCTCCAGCCCAGGAAGCCTTTCTTTAAGTGATGAGGAATGCATGGTTAGGATGGGAAGAACAGTGTTCTGCACTGCCCTTCAGAACTGCCCTCTGTGCTCCCCTGGGTTCCTCATCCTGTTGATAGGAGCAATGGCTTATGAAGGTGACTCAGCCTCACAAGCTCACATCCCATCCCTTTGAAGTGTCAGCTCCGGAGCCCTGTGAGGCTCCCATCTGCCACTGGAGTCAGCTAGCCTAGTCAGCGCACTGCCTGGCTAAACATCCATGCAGGATCTCATAGGAACTTGAGAATCATTGTTTTTGGCTGGAATCCTGGGTTTGAGGTTTCTTCATGTACGGACTCTGAAAAAAGGATTTGGAAACATTGTCCTCCCTAATCCTAAAGTATGTACTGGGGAGGCTGTCTTCCTTGATACATACCTAATAACTCGGGCTACTGAGGCCATTTCACACACGAGCTTTCATCCCTTTGGTTAAAGTTCATAGACGCCAATGTAGTAGACAGGATACCTGGACACTAATCCCAAATTCGTTAGATAAGTCACATTCACCCTTGCAGCTCCATTTTCCTCATCTGAAAAACTGACTAGGACTGACCGTTTCTATGTCCTTGCTAGTTCTGTAATTCTGAGTGGAATTCTGAATTCTGCTCTGCCACCAACAGTGTGTCCCAGGAGCTTTGCCCATTAGTCATGAGAATGTCAACATCTGGGTAAACAGATATTTTTGGGGTCAGCTCTATAAAGCTCAGCAGTACGGATCACATGTTGATTTTGGCACACAAACATGCCTGAGTAGGGTCATGTCAAACATTTTACCACGCTAACTGCTTAAAAGAAAGCCAATCATGGCAGCCTGGGTGAGCACCTTGGGATGAAGAGCACTGGGCTAAGTCCCATGGCACAGATGACCTCCAAGAAAAGTGGTGGGGATGGGGGAAGGGTGACTCTGGAAGTAGATGTAGCGATCTTAAAGACGTTACTGGTGTCCATGTTGGAAATGGCTCTGATACTATGTCAAAGCTACATTCTCAGACAACAGGGAATGCTGTAAATAGATCCACACAGCTATCCAAGCATAGCAGAATAACACTAAAGGAGAGCCAAATTCAACAGGCTCAGTCAATGCTTTGAGGGAGAATGTTAAGTATTGCTCATGCCTGCAGAATGAGAGGTCTCTCTTGAGAGCACTTGTGAGGAGCTCCTTTGGAGACAACAGGTCCCATCCTTCTATTGGGCATCTCATCTACAGAGAAGGAATAAAGGCAAAGCCCCTTTGAAGAGAGAGGCCTCCTGTGCTGGAAAATTGAGGATTGGTTCTTTGTTACTTTAACTGGCATTTGTTTTAAGGAAAAGTGTGGTAGGTTCCAAGACCACATAACTGAGAACCTTCAGATGACCGAGGATTATTACATTATGTTAAAATATCCCTTTCCCCCATTTTCTCCTAATTTCAAACTCACAGAAAACTCATAAGAATTGTACAATCCCTGTGTATCGATAACAGTTTTCTTCTATTGTTTTTAACTAATTCTTCCCATTTTCACTTCCTCTATTCCATCTATGTTTAATTCATATACACATTCATAAGTGTATCCCCCCCCAGAACTACTGTTTCAGAGCAAATTATAGAGCTGATGATTCTTTTATCTTTAAATGTTTTATTGTACATTTTTTTCTAAAAATGAAGCTATGCATTATAATAACCAAGGATACCACTACCCAGTGGTGGAGTTTTTAGGTTTTGTTTGTTTCTTCAGTTGGCCCTAATCCTTCTTTGGAGAAGGAATCCCTGGACGCCCCACATGCTGTACTGGGCTGATGTGCCTTCAGTTTGGTTTCCAATCTGGAAGAATTTCTGGAGCCCTGTGTTTCATCTTATTGGCAATTCTCCTAGACTCTGACCAATAGCCTGCCAAGTGAGAGCCTACCTGGTGTATAAGGAGGACTGCTAGGCTACCACTCCCTCCCCTCTCTCTTTCCCTCCCTCCCTCCCTCTCCCTCTTTCTCTCCATCCTCCCTTTCTCTCTTCCCCATGTGTTCCTCTTCTCCTCTCCTTCTCTCCTTCTCTCCTCTCTCTTTGTCCTGTGTACTCTTCCTTTATCTGCCTCTACTCCCTCTCCAGGTCCCTTTTTCTTCCTCTGATAAACTTCTTTTTGGTACTAGACCGGTCACATGGTGGTGATTCTTCAGGGGAAACGCCTCGGCATGGGCTCACTGAGGTGCTCCCCTCCCTCCATATTATATGGCCATGTCAAAACACAACACAGGTTATTTTCGATGAACACAGGCTAGCTTCTTTGTGAAATGCCTCTCTTCGGGGCTTGCCTGATGTAGTAAAATTTTCTTCTTGCTTCATAAGCGACTTCCTTGGGATCTGATTGGCTGTAGGAAACATGCTCTCCAGTCCTGCCTCAAAGGATTTGAGTGAATTCTCTTTCTCTTTTAGGGGCTTTTTCGCCATCCCTCTTAGACATGGCCCCTATCTGCAAGAGATGTGTAAACTTTACTTGTTATAAATCGTTCCACACAGATGGATAAAGACTGCTGGCATCCTCATCACATTTTCCCCAGAATTAAATGTTAAAAACTTAAGGTGCATTAAAAATAGACAGGATTAGATTTATGATGTATGATTTAAATTATTTGAAAACTAAACTATTGTGGATACATCCATTTACAAAGCTGCCATTTATGAGCTCTCACTTCTACTTGTCTGATGGTGGAGTTTCCTACAAAATGATTCCAGTAAGCTGGAATTCACTATTTAGGCTTGAACAGGTTTACTCAAGCATAGGCTACTTAAAAAGTTGGTCCTATGACATGAAGCCCAGAAATGCCAATGATCACAATGTCCCTGTGAATTTAAGTAGGAGTTTCCATGCATATTGACCCCGAATTCCATTGTGAAACCCTAGAAAGCAGAAAGTGATGGAATGGTGTAGGGTGAGGCCCATCAAAGTCTTTCAGCTATGTCTTGCAGGTGGAAACTGAGGGTTTCCAACTTGGACACTGGGCAGACCTGGCAGCTGGCTGACATGTTTCCTGATGAGAAGCATAGAATCAGATCCTTCTAGGGGCAGTAGTAGTTTACAAATCGCTGATTGAGAACTATAAATAGTCGTGTTTGTGGCAGGAAGAAGATAAGGGTAAATGGAAGATTTGTTCCACGTAATTTCATTTCCCCACTTGAGTCTATTTTAGGCTATGTAGGGGCGTGCCCATGCTCCACCTGAAGGCCTCTTAGGAAGGCCAAGTAAATGCCACCTGGGCAAGTGGTGTGTATCTTTCCTAAAATGGTCTCAGAAGTACTACTTTTATTTTCGAGTGCATCAGATTTTGCAATATTTGCCTTGACCTCACTGGTTGAGTTTCTCTAATGTAAAAATGGTGAAATGCAAAAGGTTGTACAACATGGTTTTTAAAGCATACTGCTGATATTCTAAGAATTTTGAATTTCAAATTGGAAGTTTTGAGCTGGGGTGCCCAACCTGTCCTTAGTTTGTATCACATGATGCTGGTCTGAAATGACCAGCAGGATTCCTATGTTCTTATGACTCCATACAGAGGTGTTATGGGGGCTTCATGTTTTCACTGAAACTCTACTTTTCTATTTGAATACTAGCATTCTATATTTGCTTATCTACACTTCATCTTTAATGCCTATGTGCTTTCCTATTGCATTCCATTGAGCTATTTAAGCAGTTCCTTATTCATCACTCCTTACATCCAATTGTTTCCAGTATTTTGAAATAAGCTATGCTTCTTTGTTTTACATACAGACATATTTCCAGAATAAACACTTACAAATATATCTAGTTAAATTGGTGCCATAATTTGAGTGTCCCACAAAGGCCCATGTTGAGGATTAACCTTTAGGGTGACATTATAGGGAGGTGGTACAACCTTCAAGAGATGGATCCTTGAGAAGCCTCCCTTGAGAATTTGGGAATCCCAGTCCTCACATAGCTCTCTTGGGCTTCTTGTACACAGATAGTTTTGCTTTGCATTGTATTCCCATGCATGCACTCCCATCACTCCCAAGCAGTGAACTACATACTCTGAAATGGTGATCTCAAGTAAATATTTTCTCATATAAGCGCTTATGGATTTTGTTGCAGTGTCAGAAGCCGATATTTGATATGGAACTATCTGAACAGGTTCGAGAATGGTCAAAATGCAGGGCTATTGACTAGGGAAAGTAGGGTATGTGTGCACCACGGGAGAGGCTCATGTGTAGCTACTCATCTCTGCCTTCTAATCCAGCAGGGTGAAGGTGTGAATTATGACAAAGGTAGAATAAAGCATTACTCTTCTAGACCCAGTGACTAGTCACTGACATGGTTCATGAAGTTTGAATATTACATACTCATTTATTTTAAGAAGTTTTAGCAGCTTTCTATGAGGGGGAAGTACCAGAAATACCTACCCTAGGGACACAGTATTGAGGAAGTCACTTGTAAGCTAGACCTTTGATCAGACTATGAAGCTGGAAGTTTTAGGATGAGGGAACAAGTTATGAGACTAGTAAGTAGCTCATCAAAGCTGGGTGGTGATGGTGAAAATGACACTCCGTTCAGATAAGAGGCCAGTGTCTCTGGGGCTCAGTCCTCCTGCTCCTCTTCCACCAACAACATCAAAGAGACAAGGCAGACAATGCAAGGTTGCTGTGTCATAAAACCAAGGGGCCTTTCCCAGACAATGTGTTCCATCCCTTGCAAACAACTCTTTGCCACTCAAACCCTCAATGACATTTCCTATGCCACAGTCCCCAAGCACTGGGTGATGTTCCCATGAGAAACTGGGTGTTTGTTCCAACAAGGAGAGATAAGCAAATGTTATACCATCTCTGGTATCAGGGTACCATCCCCTTCCCTACCCTTCTGCACTTAACAGATTAAGCATTTCCTCACATTTAACAGGTATGGAGAGGTGAGACTTGGGCTAAGAGTAAACATTGAGCTGCCCAAGAATATAGAAAGAATAAGACTAAAGAAAGGACTGAGCGATTCACCATTCCTGTATATATTTTTTTCTTTTATCAAGTATCACAGAGGTGGACCTTTCTTCCTGATCTAATGTTTCTAGGTTTTAGGGAAGAAAATGCACACTGACTAAGTGAGAGTCATGCACTTATTGCCAACTCGTCAGTTTCTGGCTAAATGACCATGGGTTTAATCTAATGAGGTTCAGAGTCTACATTTATAAAAAAACATAGCATCAACCTATATACCTCATGATAATATAGGTTAGATACTTGGCATATTCTTCACATATACCAGCTAGCTGGTCAGTAACTGTTAGAGGTTATTGATACTACTCCCACTGAACCAATTGCAGTGTAGCATGACTTATATCAGAGCCAGACTTATCGCACCATTGTCACACTCCTATTCAATTTGTGTCCTTGGGTCAGAAGTGGCTTTTGTACATGCAGATATGGCCCAAGTAATTGCATTGCACTATGAAAAATGCAATGCAGCTTTTCACAGCTGGAAGCGAAGCTACTGGTTTCTTTATAGTTTGATTCTTGACCAATAGCATTGGTCAATAGCATTGACCAATGTTACCAGGGAACTTGTTAGGAGCACAAATCCACAGAATCTTTCACAGATCTACTGCATCCAATTTTCTGGGGTTGAGTCTAGAAACCAAATCTTAAGAGCCTTCTCCTTCAACCTGAGACAGTACTGACACATGCTAAAATGGGGAAGCTATTGGCTGAGCCTTTAGGTTGCCCATTTCAAATAGGAAAAACTTGCATGGAAGATAAAATCCAAGTGACATGTGAGTAGGTTACAGCCAAATTCGGTGAATGACTGAACAATCTCGTCTCTACTTGAATGCAGTCCTCGTTGGCTGGGAACAGGCTGTCAGATTGCAAACATTTCCTTTTCTCTCCCAGCTTCTCTCCCACAAGACACAAGGTAGTTCCTGCCCAGGCATCTCAGATTACCATTCCTTCCCCCAAAAGCCAATTAAAGGTCTCTAATCCCTCCTGTGTTTACCTAAAGGATGAATTTGATCAGAAAGGATGAATGGGGAGCACAAAGTCCTAGAAGGGCTTGGGAAAAAAAGTTTCTTCTTCAGTGGTGGGAACACACCCTTTCTCACTAAGCTCATTATGAACTGGTGCGTTTTTTAAATTACAGTTCTGGATCCGCTGGCCTCTTTCATCAAAGCCCTCTGTTGTCTTTTCAAAGGCAGCTCTTGACCTTACCCTTGGTACACAGCCTTTGAGGTATTTTCCCCAAGTATGTGTGAAAGACTCCTGCAGTGATGGTCTGAATCCACTATGCCATATCCATCCTGTGGGTTGAAAGTAGTTCAGTATGAGCATTTGGGATGGTTTTATCTAAGATATGCACCCGTGTTGGCTTATATGGGACCCCTCCTTTTGCCTTCCTTGAAATCCAAGGCAGATTGTTTTTCTAAGGACTTTTGGGAACAGTAGATTACCTCCTTTGTTAGACCATTCTTGTTTAATCCACTGATCTTCCCAAACCTCAAGTTCCTCATATGTTAACTGGAAGTCCCGGTCTTGTTAGATTGCTGTAGGTGGTGATGAGAAATGGTACAGTATCTGAAATGGTGCCCAAGTTTGAGTTGCTTCTCAGGATTTGCGGATCCTTTGGTAGCCAGGCTGGAGGTAATATTATTGTATTAAAACATGTATCTCTCATTGTCCCTCCGAATTCTCAGCCTTGTCCCACCAAATGTTGGTGTCTTATATAGAAATGGAAGTAGGTCGGCACAATTTTAATAATTATACTTCTTTTTAAGCACTATCTCACAGGTATACAATATACACTGATCACTCTTACCCCCACATACCTACCACTCCAGTTAAGCAATCTGCCCTGCAAATCTTTATGGTTCATCCATACTTATTCACTTTGTTTTACGGCCCATGAGTCTGATCAGATCTGTGTGGCTTCCCATAGTTTTGGAGCTCTCCAGCTTTTTGTTGGACCTTGGTGGATTCAGGGGTAGGCACACAATTTAAGACAGGGGTTCTCCCTTGCCAAGAGTCAATAAATAACCAATAACTCAGAGGTAAAGGGTAGGGATCCAAGAACCCCACCCACCCCAAGAGAATAGTACGTAGGCTTATGTGTGTGGGCCCAGTGCATGTAACTATAGTTGTTATGAGTTAACAATGGCAACAGTTGATTTGAATCTAGTAAATGGTCTGTTGTAGCCTTTTACCCTGCCTTCCAACTCTTTCAGACGTCCCTCCCCTCTTCAACAATGTTTCCTGAGCCTTAGATGAATGGTATAAAATATCTTATTTAGGGATTATTTGACACATCTTATGAAACTGTTCATTTCAGGGAGTGGCTTTTCTGCTAAGGTCCCGATAGTTTTTGCCTGAGTGTACTAGTTAGTTCTATGTTGACTTGACACAGACTAAGTCATCAGAGAGGAGGAAGCCTCAAATGAGAAAATGCCTCCATAAAATCAGGCTGTAGGCAACTCTATAGGATATTTTGTTAATTAGTGATTGATAGGGAGGGCCCAGCCCATTATGAGTGGTACCATCCATGGACTGGTAGTCCTGGGTTCTGTAAAAAAAGAGGTTTAGCAAGTCACAGGGAGCAAGCCAGTAAGCAGCACCCCTCCAGGGCTTCTGTATCAGCTTCTGCGTCCAGGTTCTTGCCCTGTTTGAGTTCCTGATTTGCTTTAATGATGAACAGTGAGTTGGAAGTGTAAGCCAAATAAACCCTCACCCCCCCTAAATTGCTTCGGACAGGATGTTCTATCACAGCGTTGGTGACCCTAAGACAATGAGACTAAGACACAGATGCTTAGAAGACAGTTTGCTACTTTGTTGGCTTAGCTAAACTTCAGTAATAAGTTCCCCATCTGTGTCTACAGCCTCCTCAGACCGGGGTTGTTAGTTGAGCTTACAGTATGAGGTATGGGTCATTTTCCTCCCTCACCCTCCCACCATCAAGCAGATCTCCCACCCAATCAGAGGGTAGTGTGATTCCTGCTTCCTAGATTCATTATAAAGAGCTGGAAACCATGTGTGCTGTGATGAGACTATAAGAGTGAATATTTCTCTCTGCTTTAAGGTAGCCATTAGTCTTCATCTTTAAGAAATGTCAGAATACTTTTGTGTTTTAGACTTTGAATAGGAGAGGGCAGCACAGTATATAGCCTCCTCAGTTGGGAAAAGCAACCTGAAATTTGGTTAACATCTGAACATCTCAGTTTTCCTACTCTGTACATCATGATTGCATATATGCTTTAATTGTGCTGATGATGTGAGTCCTGGATAGAGCTGTTACTCCATGACATTCTTGGTGCTTTGGGAATGCAGGTGTTCTATATAGATAGATGTGACTGCTTTAAGGATTAGCATAGTTTTTTTTTTTAATCTATAGGCAAGATGTCAGGAATGGGTCTTATATGATAATTCACAGGAAAAAGAAAAGCTTACCCCCAACCCCAAGAATCAGAAGTTCAGGGCTAGCCTGAATGACTTAGTGAGGGCTTATCTCAAAATAAAATTTAGAAAGAAGGCTTTGGATATAGTACGCACATAGGATATACAAGGTACTAGATTCAACCTCTATCATCTTAAAATTTGTTTATTGAATTACTTAATCAATTTTTAGCAGAGCCACCATTACTGCAGACATTTTGAAGGTGTGATAGAATTATTTTCAGGAGCCTTTAAGAGCAAGGTCAGGAACTACCAGTGTTGCTGCTTCCTAGGATGCAGTGGCGTAAAGTCCTGAAGGATTGTCTTTCTGACTAATTGCTTATGATCAAAAAGGTAAGTGGGAACTTGATACCCTAGAGATTGGACTGTTGACAGGAGACCCTTTGAATTTTCAAAGACAGGTGTTGATTGGAGCTGGGCATGTGTTTCCCAGACAGTGTTGTTTACAAAACTACCCGATTCTTAGAAGTAAACAAGGAGAGACAACTCAATCTTCTTATTGACAGAGTGGCTTGCACTTTGCTTGTAGCAAAGTTCGGTGGCTTGTCCATTTACTAGGAACAGATGAATGAAGCCATACATGGGCACTAAATCAGGAAGCAGCCCTTTTCTTAATGAGAAACTGTTGTGAAACAACAGGGAAAGTGGTGTTTGCAAGGGAGAATTTTGATCTGGTTTTAATCTTGATTCTCTTTCTTATTCAGTTATTTGCAGCTTTTGTTTATATCAGGCTAGGCAGATATAACTCATATAGATAAGGAAGACCATATAGATGTGTCTAATAAATTTGATGCAGTGACTTAGGTGCTCTGTCGTGGGGGACATCCTCTATAATAAAATAGTGGACTTTGGAGAATTCGAATGTCTATTTTGAATTCATTTTCCCCTTCAAAACATTCATTTGCCATTGACATCTCCATCTGGCAAACCAGAATTATTTTTGGTGACTCCTTGAAGAGTAAAGCTGGTAATTCTTTTTTCTGCTGTTATTTTTTGTAGTCATAGTAGACTAGTCCCAGCCTATTACATGCCAACCCACTCTTCCTGAATGGTACACAGGAAGCCTCAAGTCTCTGTCTTGTCTGTTTTTCTGCAAGAACTCATACCTGCCAAGTGCAATTTCTACTGGTTGAACAGCCTGCCAAATCTCTGGGCCTAATCAGAAGAGCTGGTTCCTCTTATATTTAACTATCTTAATTGCCTTCCTATAGTACCACATGGTAGATAAGAGACACATCAGCTAAACATCTGTTTATCCCGGTGCAAGACACACAGATTCCAGACATATCACATCGAAGAAGATCATGAGGAATTTATTTCCCAGCTTCTTCATATCATATACCCCAAACCATTTCAGGGAATGCACCCCAAATTTCAACAACCCCAATCTGGGGGTTGTTTGTGTCCTTTTACTGTGCAATCACTTTGACATTAGTGACTGGCTTTTAAGCAAGGGGTTCTGTTTTATTTGATTTGCATTTGACAACATTGTAGTCATTATGGGTCTATGGGTCTAAATTAAGTGAGTGCTTTTTCTTCCTGACCCTGGTCTAGTAAATATGGAGATTGCTTCTTTCTCTGAGTGACTTTGGGACTTGGCAATTGAATTTTTAAATGAAATTATTCTGGTGATTGCAGAAGTCATACACTCTTTAGGCATCCTATGTCAACTCCAAAGCTGACAGATTAATCACAGGTTGGTCTCTTGATTTTAGTAAAAATAATCTAAATGTATTTCTGAAAAAAGTAGTATATATTTTTTCTTCTTTTTCTTTTCTATTTTCTTTCTTTCTTTCTTTTTTTCCTTAACCCACCTCCCCTTCTAATCAATAGATCAAAACTTTGGGCTCTGCTTAACCTTTATTCAAACATCACTTCAGAAGTTAACACATTTGAGTTCCAAAAGCAATGCTTTTAACTTCTGTCCCATGGTCACTAAGGGGCTAAATCGATATATAAACAGTGTCAGATGGTGTCTCACACATAGCACTTAAGAAACCTTACTCCTGATAGTGTCTTGACCTCAGGAGCCCCCGATCAGTCGGTCTCAATGACACTGAACAGGGAGGCATCAAAGAAAGGGCCTGTGCGGTCCCACGAGCCTGACAGCAGCTTGGCCTCTGGGGTAAGATGTGGTGGCCGGACAAGGGTGTTGAAGACAGGGCAAGCATGGGACTGACATGCCCACTGAGCATTAAGTTAGGCTTCTTTCATGACTGGGGTAGACAGGACTCGGGGTAGTTTTTCTTCTACTGGTTGCATTTTTTACTCTGCTTTCTTCTCAGTTTATCAGGAAGCTTTGCTGTGGAAGTGGGTGGAGTCTGGTGGGAAGCCTTTTAAGGAAACCAACACCAGCTCAGAACTGTGCTTGAGGAAATTTGTTAGGGAGAGCAGGAGCAGTATGTGTCATACAGAGCAACACTTGGATTTAGTGAAATGTTGATCCCTGAGATCCCTCGTAGGCACCTCCTCTGAACCTTGAGATCTTTGCCTGAGAGTGTTCAGTGACCCCTGGGACCTGCTAGAAGCCAAAATAGCCAACTCCCTAGACCAATGTCAGAGAATGATCACGAAGTTTATTGTCTGTTCCATATGGAAACTCAGGGCTCCCTTATGGTATTGCGCCCAGCATTCAGTAACTCATGAAGATACTCTGTATTTGCTTGCTCTTTCCTGGCTCATTACTTCAGTGTCTAACTTCTGCTCCCTGGGGTACTCTGCAAACAAAGCACAATCAACCAAGTCCTTTTGTCAGGACTTGCTTTGGAGGAAACCCAAACTAAGATTAAGCCAGATACAAAGTCAGTTGTCATGTCATGGAAAATTCTTAGGGCCCTTTGCAAGTTTCATTTACTACCGATTACTTTCACAAACTTTGTATTGAATTCCTCAGACACATTTCTTAAAATGAGGATTTTGGTGCAATGAGTTTATTTGGTGAGGGGGGAGGATTCTGAGAAACACTGGTTGGGAAGTAAGAGAGAGAAAGGCCATAAAATAATTGTTACTATGCTTCCTTGGTCCCTGATCTGTTGGAGGCATAACTTTCTTTGGCCCCTATTCCTGCAGAGGTAATCCAATCCTTGGATCTCCTATACCCTAAAACATGGTAGACTCTATATCATCATTGATCCAGGCAATGGGTGAAAAAAACCAAGATATCACAGCCTTAACTCCTCATCTGCGAGCCACACTTGTGAAATTAATTTCCTGGACTTTTGGGATGCCATATACTCACTTGACAATGGCTTTAAGGAACAGGGTCTCAAGAGCTGTCATCATTTCTGAGTATTATAGATAAATTTTAAAGGAATTTTGGAAGCACACTGCAGACCACCTTGCTCAAGACAATGAGTACCTACAGGTATGTCTAAGAGAAGTGCAAAAGGACCATCCGTTTTCTTTTCCTTGGCATTTATAAAGCTCTTGTTATGTGCTGACCCTTTAAGGAGGCTCAGAGAGGATGGAGTATGTCTCTCTCTCTCTCTCTCTCTCTCTCTCTCTCTCTCTGTGTCTCTGTCTGTCTGTCTGTCTGTCTGTCTGTCTGTCTCTCTCTCTCTCTCTGTGTGTGTGTGTGTGTGTGTGTGTGTGTGTGTGTGTGTATACTCCTGATCTATGAGGAGCGCCATGTGACTAGTACACAGTAACAGCTGTGCATCCTGATGTGGCCTCTCCAACCTGCTTTCCTGATTTCACAAGTAGTTGTGCAGAATGTTATACTGTGAATCAGGCTTGTACCTCTATTCTGCCTTTGAAGAGTCATGTGACCATGGGGGAGTTATCTTGGTGCTAAGTCTTTGTTTTCCCTCTGCTAAGTGAGGTAACTGGCATAGAATGCCTTTTAGCCTTGAGACACAGTGGCCCAGGATGCACATGTATAAGCGGGTGTGGTTGCAGGGATGTTGATATTATGGGGTTCCCTAGCTGTGAGCAGCTTCTGGTCTGCAGTTATTCGGTAAAGGGATGCTAGCAATGGTTGAAGAGTCAGAACTGGAAACTTAGCAAAGCTTCAGGAGGCAAAATGACTTTGGTTATCTTTCCCAGCTCAGAGATCAGAGTCAACTCTTATTTCTTAACACTTGATTTCTTTATTTTTCTATCAATATATGAAGCACAATTATTTAATATGAGTCTTGGGCTAGGGAAATTTCTCTCTGGGCAAGAATGCCAGCTCTGCAAATATGAGGTCTTGAAGTTGGATCTCCAGCACCCAGGTTAAATGATAGACTAGCCTAAAAGGAACTAGAAACTTCTGGCTCAGTGTGAGAGCCTGTTTCAAGAAAATAGAGAGTGATCGAAGAAGACATGTAATATCCTGCTCTGAGTTTCATATGTGTGAGTGTAGATACAGGTCCCCCATACACACTCAAGTGCACAAAACAGGCAGACACACACACACACACACACACACACACACACACACACACACACACGCTTGAGTGCGAGTGTAAGCACGCAAACACACCAAGTCAAACACCATTGTCTCTTTCTGTAGACTAGGCTAGCCTTGAACTCATGATGCATTTGCCTTAGATATTCCAATTGTCTATACATTACTATTGTATACCACCGTGCTGTGTTTGGATGATACTTTTTTTTTTCTTTTGTAGCAAAATATGGGAAACAAGGTTTCTTAGATAGCAGACAAATGACTATAGAAATCCACTTGATTAACTGTGATCATGAAGCTGTTTCAGGATCCAACCTCATTCTCTCAGCTGCTTTAGCCTTTAGACATGCTGTCCTTGTTTGGGACTGCATGCCTCCCACTATTGTCAACCTCAGAGTGTCTATTTCCAGCAGAAAATGTTGGTCAAATAACTAAAACTCTAGCTTTTGTAGGACTTATCCATGACACATCCATTTAGTCTTGGTGATCATAGCTTTAAGGTGGTATCATGGTAGCAGAGTTGGATAAGGAAAGCAAACAGAATTGTGTGAGGAAGTTAGAGTCCATCCTGTTTAGAAAGTGATTTAGATGCAACTTATATTTCCTGGGGCAGCACAAATGATGTCTTGACCTCAATCAGAACAGTCAGACATTACCTTCTGTGTTTCATAGACTTGCACACAGCTTATAGCTTCAGATACAGATACAGATATAGATACATAGAGATATAAACCTCTGCCTATCTTCTAGACTCACTGTTTTTCAGATCATATTCTGAGAGTTAGGAAATATGATTTGTTATAAGCCTATTGTAGACTCTTGTGAAAACCAAAGTCCCAGTATTAAGCGAGGGATTCTAGAAGATAATCTTAATACATAACTATGCAGTGGAATCTCTTTCTCGCTCGAGGATTAATCCCAGGGACTTGTACCTGTTAGACAAACTCAGCAACACTAACCTATTTGCCCAGCCTCCAGATCTGCATTTTAACAAAGGGTTCACTAGTGATTTGTGTGCATATTAACGTTCAAGATTTGCTGATGCAGACAAGTGCTGCACAAGACAAGTGCCTACTTCCTTAAGTGAAGCTACAAAAAAAAAAAAAACCCAAACAAACATACAAAAAGAAAAACAAAAACAAATGAACAAAAAAACCTGCCAAACAAAAATAGATTGCTCCAGAAGACCTTGTAGACAATTGGAAAACTGGATGTCATTCAAATAACCAAAAAGTCAACGATGTACTCAATTTAAGTAATGCTTAATGTCATGAGAGAATACTGGAGCAAAGACGCAACTTTTAAGAACAATGCGTGTAACTAGTTTTTTCCTACTTTGTGGGTTCTTCTTTCTTTCACCATTCTTCACCCCTTTTCATCCACCCTTTCACCCCCCTAACACTAGATAGGAGAGAAAAAAAGGAAAGAGAAAAAAGGAATGAGATCCTTGAATAAAATCGGGCTAGAAAGGGGGGAATATTATAGTGAGACAACTTCCTACTGATTAGGGGCATCAAGGTCTTTGTTAGATCTTTGCCATCGGGATAGCTAATGTTTTCTTCTTGTTGTTACTTGTTTGTGCATGACTACTTAACAAACTATGACCAACAATAATCAACGACCAGCAACAATCCACCTGAATGACCACCAACCACCAACCAACTCTCTAGGATTCCTAGCACTGATTTTATATCTTCTGAAAAGTCCACAGAATCCCAAATGTCACAAAATTGCCAAAATTATCTGGAGCTGGCAAAACCCCGCCCCTGCTGGAGCACTAGGCAAATCATAATCAGCTTCTGAGGACAATTTGAAGCATCTCCATATCCCACACCTGGGATTAAAACGAAAAACATATTCTTATAATACCGCTGTGTTTTCTAAATTAACAAAACCTCTAAAATTGTTGGTGTTGATACATTGCTTCAGTGTGTGAAGGAAAAAGCACATAGTTCAGGAGTCTTTAGATACCCACTGTTTTAGGACTGCTCAGTATTCCTGAGAGTATACAAATAATTTCTGGCAGTATGTAGGACCACACGTCTCCATTTACTTAGCACCACACTCATATTATTCATTCATTTATTTGGATGAATGTACTTATATGTGTTCATGTGTGTGCTCATGTGTGTGTGTGCCTGTGTGTGTGTGTGTGTGTGTGTGTGTGTGTGTGTGTGTGCACATGTGTGATGTTACATATATAGAGGTTAGAGGACAACCTGTGGGAATAATATCTCTTCTTTTACCATATGGGTCCCAGGGCTCAAACTGATGTTGTCAGGCTTAAAAACAAATGGTCTTTCTTATGGAGCCATTCTTACTCAAAGGTTAATTCATAAATGTGTTACTAGTTATATTAATATCTTTTTAATAAAGGGCAGTGTTATAAATGTCTCCTTAAATCTATTTAAAGTCAAATATATTTAAATATATCCAAATATTCAAATACACACTTGAATAAATATTTAAATAGATATATTTAAGCAAAGTTCACCATTCATTTATATGAGCAATAAATATAATTAAGATAGGCACATAGAAGAATATTCGGTGGTTTGAATAAAATACAGAGCACAAATTTGAATTCGAGAAACCATATTTCAGAATCTTATTCCCAGTAGTCTAAGTTTTTTTTTTTATTTAAGGTTAGCAACCTTTTCTACAGTTATTTGTATATTCCTATGAGACCAAGATAAAGCAGGTAAAATTTTGAACTACCATGAACTATCACAGAGGAATAGAGGAATAAATAGCCCAGAAATTTAGGGTCAGGAAACAGGATGCCCAATAGTCGCTCTAGTGCTTCACTGCCACATCTGCTATTACATGTTAGCTCTGAACTCATGAAAGATGAATATCAGGTACACGTAAGAATGTTTAGTCTCTATAAGTCCAGCACTTAGGCTGGCACAGGAGGACTCCATGTTTAAGGTCAGCCTGGGGCAACATAGCAAAAAGGGAAAGTATTCATATATATCTAAAGCTTAACTGTAGATAAAATTCAGGAATTTGTACATAATAGACAAATGCTTTACCCTTGAATTTCATACTATCCCTGGGTTACTCCTTATGTTACTTAAAACGCCCACTGTTATTAAGACTTGAGGGCTTACAATGAAAATAGAAGTAGCATGGACAGAAAAAGCTTTCCACAAGATTCCTGTGACTATTAGATCTAGATTTGGAATGTTTTCCAGGAGCTCCTAAGCGTGGTCTGCATTGCGGCCATCACTAGAGGTGGGACCTTCAGGATGGGTTTTGATGGTGGGAGCTTTAGCTTCACCAATGAATTAACCATAAACTCATAGTCAATTGACTGGGGGCTGATGGGATGTTAGGTGAGTACACTCTATTTTGTCCCTAGCCTCTTTCTCTCCTGCTTTCTGGCTGCTATGATTTCTAGTCCCAGGTGTTTTGGAAACGGTGTTGGGTCGACCTCGTTCAACTTCATGTTAGCCACGACACCTTGGCTCGTCACTCAACTTCAAGTGGGCTTGTGTGGCTTGAATCTGACCAGGATTCCGGTATGACTCAGCATTGTATCTAACCTTGTTCTCTATCACCTCCTGATTGGTTAAATAGAGGACTGAATAGCCTGTAGCGTGGCCTGAGAGGATAAGACAGCACTTCTGTGCCCTGAGAATTAAGAGAGGGTCTCAGGTGGGACCAAACATCACCATCAGGACAAGAACGAAGAAGAAAGTGCCAAGGCAAGCCAAAATGGCAGGCAACAGGCTACATGGCTGGGAAGTAGGCCAGGCCAGCATTGTCAGATTAGAATAGCTCAGGGTCTGCCCAGGTATAGTGCCTTGAAGCTTTTAATAGATATAACTCTCCGTGCCATTATTCAAAGCAAAGGAGTCTATAGAAAAGCCCTTACCTTTTCAACCCTGTCATGTCCAGGAGCCCTTGTTTACCTATAGTCCTCCCAACCTCTGCCTCTTACAATCTTTTCATACCCTCTTCTGGTAGGTTGTCTCTGGATTAATTGCTGTCCACTGCAGTAAGAAGCCTCACTGATGGTGAGGGTTGATAGCCGCACAAATCTATGTCATTTCCTACCTTTGCAGTGGCTGAGACTTGATTATGTGGTTGATTAAAACTGCTCGGAAGGCTGGTAAATATGACTCATTTGTGTTGGGGGTAGAGGAGGGGGAACGGGAAGTGGTTAGTTGAACACTTGACTGGACCACTACAGGAGAAGCTACACCAGAACACGTTTTCAGGAGTTAGTGTGTGATATTATAGAGTTTGAAGGCAGCTTAAAAAGACAAGGTCATTACTAAGACACCGAGACACGTATGCACATTCCTGGGGTGTGAGTCAGGAATCTGAAGAAGAATTTGGAGAGACTTTTAGGAGAAAGTGGGCACTTCAGAGTCAGTAGGACTTTAACAAGAGGAGACATGAGTGAAGGGCAGGAGAAAGTTGTAGGCCTTGGGAGAACTGGGTTTGTTTGCTTGTTTAACATCGTGGCCTCTACTGGGACCTAGAGCTGATGCCTTAATGTAGGACGGCCGTGTTAGTGCTGATCAGAATAATGTACCCCTTAGGGCTACACTAAAGAGCTATGCTCTGTGCCTCATTTGCACCTTCAAAATATGCACACACATGTGTGGGCCAGAAAAGGCTGCACTCAGAACATGCATTCTTATGTGAACTTTAGGTAATTGCACAAGCAAACAGGAAGTTGCGTAGGTTTGCAGGCAGTGGCCTGTTGGAGAGGTGTGTGTTGGCACAGGCAGGAGTGTGCCTTGTCTGTTTGCATATGATTTTAAAGGTCCCCCTACCCCCGAGGGAAGGCAGGGAGAGCAAGCCTCTAGGCATCTGCCTCCCTAGCTGCGTTGTCATTTGTCCTTCTCAAGGTTTCTTTATAAAAAGGGACAAATTCAGGGCATGTTTGTGGCTGTAAGGAAACAGAGTCCTTTTTAGTTCATGTGTGAACACAAATGCAGGGCTATAGAGCCAACTGGTTTGGGTGCCTGTTAGCTCTGTATGGGGCTTTTGTCCAAGGTGGAACTAATACATAAACTCGTTCTTTAAAGTTCTCTTTGCTGGGATCCATGTTTCCTTGTTTTCTTCCTGTAGCCCGAGTTCCCCAGTTTTTATTCACTGCCTTCTTCCTCCATGTGATCCACTTTGAGCCTGGCTTACTCAATGTCATATCTATTCATCTGCTGTTCTGTAGAACAGCCACTGTGGGGATGCTCTGTGTCTGTACTGAACAGCATCAAGGCTCTGGCCATGGTGGCCATTAAATAAATAGTACATGGCTAGTAAATTTGAACAAAAACTAGGTTTTAATTAGATTTTATTTTATTTGAGTTTAAGTAGTCATATTTGGCTAGAGTCAGCCATGTTTCACTGCAGAACTCTAGAACAGTCTTCAAGGGTTTTTCTCCCACAGTCAAGCCCACTGATCCTGTTACTGTTAGTACCCTGCTATGTCTGCTCTCCCGATCTCTATTTATAAACAAGAGATACATCTTGTCCTGTTTCTTCTGTCCCTTCTAATGTGATGGACTAACAATTCAGCTCTTCCCACAAAGCACGTTTCCTCCTGGTCTCCCTGTGTACCTTTGTCCTAAGCTTCTCATGAGCATTTTTTTTTTAAGAGCTTGGGTCATGTCCCATCATTTGTATTATATTCAAGGTGGGTAGAGATTTGTGAACCCTAAATTTATACAAACTCAGAGGTTCTCTCTAAGAGAAAAAAATACAGTGTATAAATAAATGTAGATCAGTTTTAGAGAGTTGGACGGTTGGGTACCAATGTGGGGTTCCCTCAAACATGACTGTAAAGTGACTTTATCTACTAAGACAAACTTGTTTCTTTTTTTATATTTTTTTTTCTTTTTTCTTTTTTTTTTTCGGAGCTGGGGACCGAACCCAGGGCCTTGCGCTTGTTAGGCAAGCGCTCTACCACTGAGCTAAATCCCCAACCCCGACAAACTTGTTTCTTATTTGAGTATCAGTGTTGCCCCTTGCTTGCTGTGTGAACTGGGGCACAGCTATGCTGAGATTCTGTTGGCTATCGAGGAGCACAGAAATGATATTCTATCAACCATACTCCAGGGAGGGCAACATGTCTTAGAGTAATGGGACAACAGACAACTAATTCAATGGTATTTCTCCAGTATTTTTGTTTTGTTTTGGCATCTCTTGTCTTGATTGGTCTTTTGCCTATTAGTTTTGACTTTTGTTTTGTAATTTTTTTTGTTTCTTTTTTGTTTGTTTGTTTCTTGTTTTTTAAACACAGTTGGGCGGGTAGCGAAGTAGGAAAGATCTGGGAAGAACTAGGGGAAGAAAAACACACTCAAAATATTTTGCATGAAAAAATGTAATAAAAATAGATACACAAAAAGGAATGATGGCTTTTTGCTAGGGTTGTTATGAAATTAAGTAAGAAAATATGTGAAAAAGTCAGTACACCTGGAATATATTTTATGATAATAATTTTATCCTCTTGACTTCCTTACACAGAGAACAGTAACAGAAGTGGTGATAACATTAGCTAACTGTCTCTCAACCTATAACAATGTAGAGTCTAGGTCATTTCTAAACAACTGAAATGTCTTTCTAATAATTCCGGAGACTGGAGTATGGGCTCAACACAACAGCAGATTCTGTGATTAACAAGGGCATGCCCCCGTATCAGCTAATTTTTTCCCATTGTTGCCTATATAACTCAAGGGTGAATGAACTTTCTCATCCTTCTTCTATAAGGGCGCTATTCCCATTCATGACACATATACTCCCATAGATCCAATCACTTCCCAAAGGACCCACTTCACTGATAAATGCCATCACATTGGAGATATAAAATTTCAACATACGAATTCTTTTGAGGTAGAGCATGGGTGTTCATACTTTAGTGCTAATAATCAGGTGCAATGACCACTCATTCCCACAGCTTGTATCACATATGTATGGTAAGTATTGTTCTTACCTTCTTTTACTGAGCAGGGCACTCAGATTCTTCACAGTCCAGTTTTAATCAGCCTGATAGATCCCTCCACTGTGGTCTATGCTTTCTCAGCCCAGAACACTCATCATTTGCTTGTGTGCTTCTCTTTCTGTCCTGCTGTTTCCCCGGAGTCATCTTTCCTCTCCCTTCATCTCCCATGCTTTACTCATACTCTCCTGTAGCAGGCTTGCTGCTCTCCATGTAAAGGGGCTGTAAAGAGAACTTTGCTCCAATTACACATTGTCCTTCATGCGGTTGTCAAGCATGATCATCTCTTGGCAATGGCTCTATGTTTCCCATAGTGGGAACCTTTTAAAAAGTATGTTATATGCCTTCTTTCTTTCTCCAGACGAAAAAGATCAGAATCCCTGGGGCTATACTAAGATTCACTCTATGAATGTTTGCTAGAAAGTCAAGAACTCTGGCAGGAGACTTGGCAGAGATCTCATCTCTTATTTGAATTCTCCCCTCCCCCCATTTAAGTTGCATTTCACCTGGCTTTACAGAAGTTAAGTCTGCAGGTCAGCAGGGTGACTGGAGCAATGGCTAGAGGTATAGACACCAACAATGGTGTCGCTACTACCAAATCCCACAGATTTACTCTATAATCTGCCAAAGATTGCATCAAATCTCAGAACAGATGTTGATGGAAGACACCAGAAATGGAATCAAATCGAAATCTCAAAGAAGAGATTCTCTTTAAACACATCACACCAGGGAATGCCCATGACACAGATGTTCTAAATGCAGTTCGCATGTGGTCATTGGCCTGACAATTTTGTTTTTCATTGGTCTTTCTTGACATTTGTCTTTATTGAAGAAATTTTAAAACATGGCCAAAGCAGAAGGAGGCCAGGGGAGGGAGCACCCTCACAGAAGCAGGGGGAATGGGGAATTCAACACTGAACACAGTGCCTGGGGATAGGGAATTTGCAGAGGGGAAATTGGGAAGGGGGATAACATTTGAAATGTAAATAAATAAAATAACAACAAAGAAACAGTGGAAGGGGAAGCCATTGGTCCTGTGAAGGTTGGACCCCCAGTGCAGAGGAATATGGGGGGAGCAGTAAAAGGGATGGATGGGGGAACTACCCATATGGGGGAGGGAGAGGGGGAGGGTATGGGGGCTTATGGACAGGAAACCAGGAAAGGAATGCCATTTGAAATGTAAGTAAAGAAATATATCTAAAAAAAAAAAAAAAGAAAAAAGAAAAAGAAAAAGAAACAAACAAAAAACTACACTAAGTCAAAATGCAAAGTCCCAACAGACTCATCTACAACATAGCTGTGGCATCTGAAACTCAGGGATCGCTGTAGACAATCAGAAAGATTATTAACAGCTCAGTGGACCAGGGAGTTTGGTATCAAATTGTGTCTCCCTGTAATGACAGAAACTTCAGTCATAAAATCTCAACACCATGACATCTTAATCATGAGTTGAGCACAGATAAGGGGACGCCCATCAAAATAAAAGAATTATAGACAATCAAGAAGTGCTGAGAGAGGGGTTGGGGATTTAGCTCAGTGGTAGAGCGCTTGCCTAGCAAGCGCAAGGTCCTGGGTTCAGTCCCCAGCTCTGAAAAAAAAGAAAAGAAAAAAAAAAAAAGAAGTGCTGAGAGAGCAGAAACAGTCTTGCTTTGGGAAGAACGCAGCAATTGTTTTTGATGGCCAGCCCAGAAAACATCCATTCAAGTTACATTAGATAGCCTGAGCAGAGTGTATTTGTATATTTAGGAATATTCTGCACACATATTTATATAGCAACAATTAATTAAAAAGGGGGCCATGATTTTGAAAGATGGCAAGGAGGGCTACACAGGAGAGTTTAGAGGAGGGAGTGGAAGGTGGAAATTATGTAATTATATTATAATCTCAAGAAATTAAAGAAATAATTAAAAAATTACAGAAAACATGGCTGAGAGGAAGGTGTATTAAGTAAAATCGTGTCTATTTGAGCCAAGGGTATGGATGTGGCACCTCAGAGGACACCCACTTTTATGATTCCTGTTCAGGGGTCCTGACCTTGTCAAGTAAATGCCTCCCCAAAATGTATTAGGACATGTGCTGCTACACTTTCAATTTCCCCACCATCCAGCCTTTACCCAATGCCTCTCAAAGCTATTAAGGGGCAATGGCTATGAAGTCAAATTCCGTCCTGATATTTTAGGTTCCCCATGATAAACACAGAAAGGAATGGCCAAGAGGAAAGGGACCTATCCCTTGGTTTCCAGGCAGCCTTCTGCCAGTGCGTGCAGATGGTGGGAGCTGGGGGTCACCCCTCAGGTGGGGGCTGTGTCTAGGCGGTCCTCCCAGTCCTTGGCAGCCACCATAGACGCTGCACCTCCTTAAATGTTGATTATCCAGCTCCCTCTTTGTGAGCTGACTCATTACCATTTCATTGTGTGGTTCTTATTCTTCCCTGGGCAATGAATATTGACTTCATGCTCGCTTTTCTACCTGAATTACAGGGGTAGGGGCAATCTGAGGGCTGCTGGGCTTGCTCAGCTCCAGCCTCCCTGGCAGCCACTTGAATGGTTTCAAAGAAAAGCTGTTTGCTTGAGCATTTAGGGACAACAGAGAGCTGTCAGGGGCTGCTGCAGTGATTTATGAAAAGACAGGGAAATAAGAGAATAGACTCTTACTTTTCACACCAGCTGCCTGTTCGTTGGCTTTCTTTCATTCTGTCTGTCTGTTTTTCTGGTTTTTTTTAGTCTTCTCTCCTCCCTTGTGGCTTTCCCCCTTTCTTTTTTATTTTTCTTTCACCCTGCTTCTCTTTCCCTCACTCGAGTCCACTCTCTGTCTATTCCTTTGTTTACTGGTTGGGTTTTTTTTTTTTTCCTTTTAAATGAGAGAAGAAAAAAAATGCCCGTGTTTTAGGCAGACACCTATTTTCTATGCCTAAATAAAGTATCTTAATAAAGGCAGACAATTTCTCATTTCAAATTGTGTTCAGCTCTACAGGAGAGAGATTGTGACCAGGCAAGTCAGGTTGGTTTCTTCCCCAGACCCTCCTCTTCTGAACGAACCTATTGGGCTCTGTGACTTACTGAGCTCTACCCTGAACACAGTGCCTGTGGTTTGAAAAGGCCACCCTGGCACCTTGGGCCTGGACTTCTCTCAGGAAGATACTGGCAAAAAGGTCTTTCCTCCTTGGTACTTTGGTTCTTCTGGGCAGATTTGGCTCACAGCATTGTGCTGACTCCTGAAGTCACCATGACCAGTGGGACCAGAGGGAGGGCAGTTTCTTAGGCAACAATGTCTGCTCAGAGCATTGATGTTCTGGGACAGTGAGCAAACTGCCTTATCAGGTCGTTGAGCTAGGACAGAAATACTGGCCAACTGGTGTGGGCAATTGCACAGGGACTGTTCCTTAGAATTAAGAGTCACCGACCTACCTTTCAGTCTTCATCTGAGGTTCAGGAATACAAGGGTCTTTAAGGTTTCTGGGAGTTTTCAAATGTAAATTTTGTTTTTGGTATCTAGGCTCTGTCACCTTGCTTGGCCTTTGCCATTTGTTTCTGAAGCACCAGGTTCTCTATCTTACCGTTGCCCTGGGTTCTTTGAGGTGTCCCTGTCTTTCATGTTGTTTCTCCCAAACTTTGGTCCCCTTATCTTTAGTCTTAGGCTTCAATTAGTCTCCCCACAGCTCCATAAATCTGCAACCTCGCCTGTTTCTCGGGTTTGTTTCTTCTGGCTGAGGTATGAAGGTTCCCTTTTTCCATCCCAGACAACAAATCAGCCATTAAACTTGATCTGAAACATGTCTGTTGATTAGCCTCCTTCCTCAGCTTCCCATCAGTTTGCAAATACCAAAGAAGGTATTTTGGTGAACTCAGTAGAGATAGGGACCTACAGGTGGACGTATTCTCGGCTTTCCCCCTCCCCCATTTAGAGGAAAGGCCAAGAAAACTCTGCCCCCAGTGCTTTTGTTTCTTAGTTTTAAGCCGTTCTCAGGTCTGTTGGGCTGAAGTGCATTTGTTTGTGTTGGTCAGGTTGGTTTGTTGCTATGTATGAAGCAAGACAGGATGACCTGCAAGGCTGGCGCAGAGATGGCTTGACTGGGTACTCAATGACTCTGAACCTTCCCAGAGGGTGCCGAGGGTGCTGCCATAGTAGTTTAGTGGTCAACAGACAATGACTGCAGGGGAGTTACCTGGAAGCTAGAAGCATATCTGAGCATTTCAGGTCTTCTGGCTCCCTTTCTGGATTTCTCATCCTGGTTTCTAGGTGTTACTAACTGAATAAACCTCACTTTTTAGGCTCTATCTTGTGCCATGCTTTCAACCTCTTGGAAGAGGGCTTATATATCATCCAACGGATCTCAAGATTGCAGAAAATAATACAAAAACGCTCATGGGAGAATAGGAAGGTACAGTTTGAGGAAGATTCTTCTCAAGGGAAGAAAGAACCCGTTTTTCAAAGTTGTGTATTAAAGTGGGCTATAGTAAGATGGGGTGTGTTGAGTCTGCAAGTGTTAACGTCTACTGTAAGCCATTGGTATCTGTGATGAGGCATTTGGGTATGGAGACAGGGCAGTGGGCAAGATGCTTTCCTGGTCTTCAGCTACATGCAGAATGGACCTTATACAAAAAGTTGATGCTACTTCTTGATGTCAGTGCAGGGGAGAATCTGAAAGCCAGAAGCCCTTGGGACACAATATATTAAGTGGTCTACACCAAAATGATGATGTTGTAATGATTACTGGCTAGTGGAAACCATAACAGGTTTTCATTGCATCATCCGTTATACACGAAGGAGGACTGACCAGAGAACTGATTATTGATTGACTGAATAATGGATGGACTGATTGTGGTGTGTGTGTGTGTGTGTGTGTGTGTGTGTGTGTATGTATATGTGTGTATATATGTGTGGGTGTATGTTTGTGGTATATACATGTATACTTGCCATTGTTGTCATATATGAACAGAGGCCAGACATTGATTTTGGATCTCTTCCTTTATTACATGTTACCTTATTTTTTGAGACAGTCTTGGTCTAAATCTGCAACTCATGGGTTTGGTAACTGTGTCCCTGGGATCTACCTGCCTCCACCTTCCAGGACTACAGTTACAGATGCATGCTACCACCTATGTTTTTTTCTCATGGGTAACACAGATATGAACTCAGATCCTTCTGAAATATCTTACCTACTAAGTCAGCCTATCAAGTGCTTTTTTTTCCAAAGGGAAAGGCTTTTTACTCACCAGGGCTTTAAAAATAGAAGCTACCTAGTTACTCCCAATTGTATTCAGTAACCCTTGAAGACTGGAATATTGTCATGTTCTTATTTGTGTTATTGCCTTTCCCCAAAGATGGATCATTTTGTTTTCAAACATTTTAATTGATATATAACTTACTGTGAAACACTAAGTCTAATGTCACTCATATCTGCCAATGCCAAGTAACATCTAACCCTAAGAACATTGCTGTCACCTCAGAAAATTTCTTCAGACTCCCTGTCACTTCTCTTCCCTTTCCAGAACTGACTACTGTTTTGATTTCTATCACTATAGCTTCAAGGTACCCATTATATGATTTGATAATGAAATTTCACAGCAGATACTTTGCATGTATGCCTTTTTGTATTTAATATTCCTGTTGAGATCCATTCATCTATATAATTACTTATAGCAATAATGTGTTAATTTTTCTTGTTGGGTATTACTTCACCATATGCTATGCTGTAGTTTATTCATTGTCTCACTCATGTATAGCTGTGTTTCTAGTTTTAGCTATTATCAATGAAGCATTGCTGAAAGCTCTTGTCCAACCTATTTTGGTTAATCTATACTGTCATTTTTTTTCTTAAAGAAATGCCTAGCAGTGGATAAATTTTAAAGAAAGTGTCAGATAATTTCTAGTGTTTACAGTATTTCATAATTCTACTGGTCCTATATAAAGGTTGCACTTGATACTGCCAAATGCTTTTCTTTAGCCATCCTAATAAGCATGAAATAACATATTATTGTGTCTTTAATTTGTATGCCCTTGATACATTAATCTTTTAAAGCACGTTTATGTATATCTTGCCTGCATTCAAACACACACACACACACACACACACACACACACACACAGATTTTAAAAGTGTCTGTTAAGTTCTTTTCCATTCCAACAAGAAGGAAGCCATTCCTAGCTGAGAAGTTATTGAAAGTTGATGGAGTCTGGACAAGAGGGAGTTAGTTTTCCCAAAAGGTGTGGCCCTGGTAGATGGACCATGTTCCAGTGCATTATCCCAACTCCATTTGTCTATAGGTAGCACAAATTAAGTCCACGTATTATAAAAAAGAGGGAGAGGATGGGGAATAGATCTAAGAAGAGTTGGGGGCTGAATATAATTAAAATACTTTGTATGCATATATGAAATTCTCAAAATTTAATAAGCATATTGTATCTAAAATGGGTTGTTTATTATAATTTTCTTTTCTTAGTGGAGAATTGTTAGGGTGCTTCAGACTTGATATATGAGCTTGTTTTTAGTAGAATTGTTATCTGCCAACCTTATTTGATTTCTTAAGTATGTCTTATCTCAGGTGGTCTAGTCAAGTCCTAAGAACCTTTTGCTAAAATTATATAGAACAAGAAAAAACAAAATAAAAACCTAAACAATTAACCAAGCAACCAATGGATACCCGCCTCCCCCCGCCCCCAGCCATCAATCACAAGATTCTAGTTGTCAGTCAGAAAGAAAGTGACTAGCATGTTAAAATGTGCATGCTTGGAGCAGAGCCACATCCTGTGTTTGGCTGCAATGGTTTGGCAGATGATCAGTCCACACAATATTAATTCCTGTTGAAAGGGTCATTGGCAGAAGAATCCATGGGCTGCTGCTTTAATCATGTTGGCTAAGTTATTTTTGTGTCCATCTTGAGTAAGCACCTGAGGATGAAGAAAATCAGTCTGGTCTAGCAGGTAAGTACTGCTTTCTTAAGAAGGAAATATTCGATAAAAAGTTTTTTTTTTACATACAATCTACATGTTATGATGTCTGAAAGCTGACTTTCTGACAAATAACCAAGACAAATAAGCTTGCACAGAGAAAAGTATTTGTTTTGGCTCACAGTTTTAGAGGTGTCAGTTCACAATTGACTGGCCCTAATGCGTTTGGGCCTGTGGTAAGACAGTCTGTCATGGAGGTAGTACATGGTGAAACTGCTCACCTCCTGGCCAGAGAGCAAAAATCCCAGACAGGATCAAGCAAGCATAATGCAAGGAGAGAGAGAGAGAGAGAGAGAGAGAGAGAGAGAGAGAGAGAGAGAGAGAGAGAGAAAGGGAGGGAGGGAGGGGAGTGAGGAGAGGGGAAGAAGGGAGAGGGGAGAGAGGGAGGGAGAGAGAGAGAGAGAGAGAGAGAAAGGGAGGGAGAGTGAGGAGAGGGGAAGAAGGGAGAGGGGAGAGAGGGAGGGGGAGAGAGAGAGAGAGAGAGAGAGAGAGAGAGAGAGAGAGAGAGAGAGAGAGAGAAAGGGAGGGAGGGAGAGTGAGGAGAGGGGAAGAAGGGAGAGAGGGAGGGGGAGAGAGAGAGAGAGAGAGACACCTCCAATGACTTAAAATCTCCCCTAGATTTCACCTCTTATATCTTCTCTTACATTTTCTACCATTCCCAAGACAAGTAGATACACATAGGCCTTCAGGGGGCTTTCCAGATTCCAACCGTCTCCATTTGATAACTCTCAGTTAACTGGTTCTTAAGCTGCTGTGTACTGTGTTTTAGGGAGGTGCTCACTCTGGAAGGGTTTCTGTGGACTGACTAGGATACCTGTTGATTGTATAAACTATACCATCTATATGATATACAGATAAACCTAAATCATTGGCTCCATCACAGGGTGGGAAACCTATAGTTGGAGAATTTTCTAGGCTTCCCATTTACACGTGTCCTCTTCTTTTCCTAATTCAGAATATCTCAGGTTTGGCTGGCCTTGGCTGGGTACTCAGTCATTTCTTTGGATGGATATTATACCAGCCAGGCACTAACAGTGTCTACACAGCCACCTTAGTACTTACTAATTTATCTCTCTTTACTAGTGGTAAAATGTTAGTGATTAAAGTGATTAATGCCCTATGCTTTGTATTGGACCATTATACTACCCAGGAGGACTTGCTTTAACGTTATAGTTTCTTCTCTTTATTCTATGGACTTACACATTATATTATCTCATTTGATTCCCAGACATCAGACACCTCAGTTCTGGGGACTTTTTTTTTTATTGAACGTTGTTTTTATAAAAGAAATGAGAACACACGTGGACAGAACATCACCTTACTAGGTAGTACCATGGATGGGTGACCTAGTCTAAGGTCTGCTTACTATGCCACTGATGCTTATCTGTTTGATCTTTGTGAAGCACGGAAGTCAAGAGCTCTATGTATGATGTTTACTGGCTGATTACTGGTAACATGTGGCTCCAGCATTCTTCATAAAGCAGTGACTTCTGAATCAGAACATTTTTGTATCTTGGTAGATGATGCTTTTATCACATTTCCAGTTATGCCGCTTGACAGTAATGTCGATGTGAAATCTGGGCTTCATCTGTAGTTCATCCTGGTGTATGTGTGCTTTGGAGTTTTGTGTTTGCTAAAGGCAAAGAAGTACTCTTTAGCACTTAATCTTCAGGTAAGGAGAGGAAGGAGATAAGCTTCATCCTGTCTCTAGTCTGAGGCCTGTGAGAGCCGAACATGTGTGTGTCAGGAAAGCATGCGGCCTTCAGGGCTATGGGTCTACTCACTGCAGAAGTCGACCTTGACAGTGAAATGGAGAGCTTCAAAAGCAGCTTTACCCAAAGGCCCTAAGCTAATGATTCCAAAGTGTTGACTGCAGTATCAGAGTAAACAATAGCAGGGTTTCATGGTGTTTACTTAGTTCAGTTGCTTACAAAGGAATCACATGGGCTTCCTTCCACACCACATTGTTGGCATGTATCAAAACCATCAGTTCAGAAGTAACTTAAATGATTCCGCCCTTTTGTTTAGGTTGTGGGTTGGTGCAGAAGGGAAGTTTTCTATAAACCACCATGCTGTTTGTGTCAAATTGCAATGGGCATGCCTTTGATTACTGCTCATTTTGTGTCCAGAAATGACGTCAGCAGACTGGGTAGAGTGTCAAGCAGGAGGGGCCTGTGGCTTAGACTTGTCAGATGTTCACACTTTTTGTTTTGTTTAATCAAAAGCACAGCAGACAATGCGAGACACTTAATTATGGTTTAAGTCATTTGCGCTCAGCACATCCCCCACAGATGTGCCTGCCTTGCCTTTTTTGGGAGCAGCATGAGGTATGCTGGATCTTCATACAAAAACAGAGGGAGTACTCACTCTCTCAAGCAGAGAAATGTTCTTATATTTCATTAAAAAATATAAACTTTAACTCCTAATTTTACATAGTTCAGCCTTTGAAGAGATGGGTACTATGTTTAGGCACAATGGCCAACTGAAGGAAAGAAATAGAACCCAGCAAAAAACTAGTGTAGTGAGTGCTCTATTAGGATGTGGTTCATCTCATCCAGAACTCAATATGAGGTCTGGTTCTCAGTGGAACATTGTTGAAAGATAATGGGGTCTTAGCAGGTGTTTAGGTCTTCTTTATGAAAGGATTAATGCGGCTATTGTGGGATTGGGTTAATTCTCTGAGAGGAAATTATCAACTATTGAAGGATTCAATCAGTTACCTAGCCTGTGGGTGATCATAAAACAAGGCTGCTCCTGGTGCTTTGTCTCTTCTTTATATGCCTAGTCGTCATGTCATGGTACTACACATTGCCTTTGTCAGGTATGGTCACTCAATCTTAGACTTCCTGGTCTCCTGAACTATGAGCAAAACCAACTATTATAAGATACCTACTGTCAGGTGCTTTGGTATAGCACACACACACACACACACACACACACACACACACACACACACACACACACAATCATACTAAGTCTACTAGGTATTTTGATTTTCTTTTCTCAGTTATTTTTGAGATGTGCTTTTAGGGTGGAAATGTTAATATGCTTTATGAACCCCTTCTTTTATTCATATGGAGCCTAATGCCCAACAGATGCGGTACTTAATCTTCATTGTCATCTTGACTGGATTTATAATTACTCAGGCTACACTGAAGGTGGTGCATTTGTGAGGGTGCTTCCAAAGAGGATTAACTGAGGAAGGAACAACTACTCTAAATTTTACTGATACCATAGCGTGGATGAGAGGCCCAGAATAAATAAAGGGAGAAAGGGAAGAAAGAATAGGGGATAGCAGTATCCATTTCTTTCAGATTCTTGACTGCACATGCTCTCTGTGTCCAGTTGCCACCCCTTTGCTGTCATGGTAGACTGTATTCATGTAAACTGTGATCCAGAATAAATCCTTTCCTGAGGTTTCTCTTGTCAGGTCTTTGGTTACAGTGATGGGGAAAGTACAACACAACAAACAATAGCAATGAAGACAAAGTGGCCCAAATGACAGAGTTGAAAGGAAGTCCCAGGTCATCCTGTCCAGGGTATGATGTCATCGTCAAGAAGACTGAATATTATGACTTTGCAGAAAACCGAAACTCCTTTGAGCTACACCACTGCTTTTGTGTTGTGTTAAAACCCATTTATAGTTATTCCCACTCTCACCTTATCTGAATACTGTATAGAAAACTGTGATGCCTCGTAGTCACCATTACCCTTCTCCTACAACTGCCCATGTTCTACAATTTCTCTGACTCTTCACCTAGTAAGATTTACCGTTGCAGTGTTTTGTTTCCTTAGACGGGCCACAACAGGATCAAAAGTTCAAGCGTTAAGAAGCCAACAGTAAGATTTTGTCATGACATCATACATGTGTAAGACTGTTGAGAAAAAGCCTTCCTTTATTGTCTTATATCAAAGCAGTGAATGTGAGAATTTTAGAAGACTTTTAATGTCAGCAAGATCATGCATTTGAGCAATATGATTTTTTTCTGAAATATCCTTGAAAAGGCTCATGAATACAAGGCTTATATAGAAAAATGGTTTGATTACAAGTGCATAAAGAGAGGCTTGTGGACATGCTTGGGTCCTGAGGGCTTCTCTCTCATGAGTAGGTTGATCCATTGATGGATTTGAAATTTGGAGAGAATATTGGGAAATGCTCAACTGTGAACAGCAGGGTTTGGTGGGTGAAGGAAATCACTGGTAGAGACATAGAGCTAGGTGTTGTATCTTAAGTTAGTGCCTTCCTATTAAGTTTTCTGCTTCTGATCCACAACTGAGGTGGATCAGAAAATGAGGTGGGTAGCTTTTCTTTACCATATATTTCCCTCTATGATGTACACTTGCCTCAGCACCAGAACAGAACTGGCCAATCATGGACTGAAATCTCTATGACCATAAACCCAAATAATTCTTTTGTCCTTTAAATTTTCTCTCTGGTATTTCTCTCGGGTATTTCTTCACAGAAATATAGACCTATCTTTGTGCCCCTCCGACAAACAGATAGGGAATACACTACAACGTGGCGAGCCAACTGGGAGAACCTGGAGCCTGGGAGAAAGTCCCAGGTAGGCGACCAGATGCCTTATTCTTATATTTTTGGTTGTGAGCCCGGCCTTTAATGGCTGAGCCATCTCTCCAGCCCAAGATACCTTATTCTGTCTCATTCAAATCATCTCCATTAGTTTCTTAAGGCAGCTGTAACTAGGTGGCTGAAAACATCAGAAGTTTTTTTTCACAGTTTTAGTGGATAGAAGCCTGAGCTTAAAGTGTCAGTGTGGCCGTGTTCCCTTCAAAGACTTTACATTAGCATCCTTCTTGGTCCCTCTCTGCTTCTGGTAGGGGCTAAGGTCCTTGTGCTTGCTGAGCATCTGTTATTGGTCTAATTTCTGTCTCGGTCTCACATGACTGTCTGATCTTTATGTGGTTTTGTTTCCAATTTTCTTTCTTTATATGGTAGTAGTTATTGAAGTAGGGTCTATCCTAAAGCAGCATGTCCTCATTTAAAAGAACTGCATTGGTCCATGTCCACATTGACGTTTATTGTTGGCTTGACACAACCAAAACTCATCAGGGGGAAAAGGGAATCTCAGTTGAAAGGTTGCCCAGATCAGATTGGCCCATGGCATTGACTGTAGAGAATTATCTCAGTTGTTGATTGATGTGGGAGGGGCCAGACCACTGTGGGTGGTACTACCCCTCTGCTTGTGATCTGAGATGGATAAGAAAGCAGGTTGAGCATGATCCAAGGGAGAAAAACAGTAAGCTTTTTGTGGTCTTTGCTTCCTTTGGTTCCTGCCTCCTGCTTTGAGTTCCTGTCCAAATTTCTCTCATCAATGAATGGTTACCTACAAGTGTAAGATAAAATGAAGCTTTTCCTCTTCAAGTCATTTTTAGTTGTGGTGTTTGTTGCAGCAACAGAAAATACAGTAAGACTCTGATTTCTAAAGGAGGAGGTGGTCAAAAGAACTGGGAGTAAGGACTGCAACTTATCTTTTGGGTGTTATAATTAACCTTACAATATCCTGTGAGCTTCTTATACAAAGAACCTCTTTATTCAAGTACTCTTGGGAAGTGACAGAAAGATAGCCACCACACACACTGACTTCCTGGGCAAGAGAGCTCAAACAGATAAAGATTATCTCTTTATTAATTACTTTTTATAAATCTTTCTACTTTTTTATAAATGCTTTGAGAATGTCCTACAATGTGTTTTAATCATATTCACTTCTCCCGACCCCCTACCCCTTCTCAGACCCACCCTGCCACACTTCATACTTCAATCTCTGTACTCTATAACCTATGAAGATCACTTTGTGCAGCTCAGGTATTCCTGGGTGTGGGTTATCCATTGGAATGTGGTTGATTTATCTAGGGCCACAGCCTTAAAGAAAACTGACTCTCCCAGAAGTCATTAACTAACCATAGCTCCTCAGTTAGGTTTGAGGGTTCCTGATTCCTGTTCTCACGTGTGCTAGAATGTTGATTGGCTTGATCTGGTACAGGTCTTGTGCAGGCAACTACAGCTGGTGAGTTCAGATGCTGTTGTCCTGTCATGATCAGAAGATACTGCTTCTTGTCTTGCCTGACTTGTGGTTCTTACAGTCTTTCCAACCCGTCTTTCTTAATGATCCCTGAGCCTCTGGGATTGATATAGGTGTTCTGTTTGTGCTAAGTACTCTCATTGACTCTTGTTCTCTGCAGCTGACTCATTGTAAGTTTTTATGATAGCCATTGTCCTCTATCCAAAGAAATGTCTCTGATGAGGTCTGAGAATAAATAGAAGTTTTTAAAAAGAGGGAATGAAATAGAATGAAGCCAGGTTCGGTGGGAATTAGTTTTCTCTGTTGATAACGCTTTTGGTCTGTATTTTCTGTGCTTTGTCCCATGTGATGAGTGTCAAAGAGACACACTGGCCTTTCTCATCCTTATGTGCTTCTGCCACTGCTTGGGCCCTATCTATCTCCATTTTGTGTAGTCTGTTTACACCTATGTTTATCTCTGTTGCTGGCAATATCTATCTCTGTCTGTGTTTGTCTGTGTGTCTATGTCTATGTCTGCCTATCTTTATCTATTTACATCTGTGTTTATGCCTGTATATATCTTTATCTGCTTCTATGTCTATATGTTTCTGTCTATCTCTATCTACACATGTCTATTGCTTTGTTTGTCTCAGTACCCATCTGTGTCCATCTATGTCCGGATCTCCTTTATCTCTGTCTGTCTCTTTCTCTGTCTACATCTATGTTTATCTCTGTGTATGGGTGGAATTCTTAGTGAACCTGCCATATTTTTGTATAAGATATGCAGTTTCCATCCAGGATCTATAGACTGCCATGAGATTGTGAGTAGAATTTGAAGGGTGGGCATCTATAGGCTTAAGAATGACCTTCATGAAGATACATTTATTTCCTAGTTCTGAGGATTCTTAGTTCTCAAGAACCCATAAGGAAAGAGTGATTATTACCATATGTGACAAATGCTATAATAGAGTTCAGGCTTTTGAGAGAATGAGCATATGCTTGAATATTCAGATAAGTTCCAAATATCCTCACAGATATTCTTATATGCTACAGGGATATCTATCCATATATATATATATATATATATATATGAATATGTAGTGAAATAGATGATATTTAATGAGATAGATAGTGAGATAGATGATATTTGATGAGATAGATAGATAGATGGATGGATAGATAGATAGATAGATAGATAGATAGATAGAATACAAGGATGCAGTCCAGGCCCTGTGAAGATGGCGGCAGATTGCAATGGTAAGTCTGTAACCTAAGGAACACCTACCTGCACACAGCCTTTGAGCCTGTGAGTACACAAAGAAGATTCTCTCCAGAGTCTCTGCAGGTAAGGAGAAGCCCATTGAACCTTTATTTTGCACTCTGCCTTAATATCTACTAGAGAACGAATAGCTATTGCCCTAAGATTTTTTTATAAAATTTGGTTTCAATATATTTTTATCACATTCTTTCCCCTCCCAATTTCTATTGCCTTAAACTACAAATTTATGATAATTTGTTATGGAAGACACAGGATCCCTGTACATGCATGAAAAATATATTCTTGTTGCCACTAATTTCTATTGGAGCTTGTCATTTCTTTCTGTCTTGGCTGATTATGGAAAACAAAATGTGGATTTAGTGGGATTTGTCAGCTATACAACTGACAGATACCACTACATTACTGGATCCCTTACAGTGCCATTAACACATGTTACCACTGTGATATTATATGATTAAGCTACTACTGAAGCAATATTAAAGTGTTAATAAATGTGTTTATTATTCTAAGCCACAAATTTGTCTTTGAGGCATTTGAAGAGATCTCAATATAATTGGTTTTCTTTGTAATCTCTCTTTCTCACTCTCATCTATCTATACGAATTTGTCATCTATTACCTATCATCTATCATCTATCTATCTATCTATCTATCTATCTATCTATCTATCTATCTATCATCTCGCTACCTATCATCTATATAATATATTATTAGTTAGTTTTTTTAAGTTTCCTACAGTATGTTTTAATCAAACTAATATATTTCTTCTCCAAAGCCAAGCTCTTATCAGATTCATTCTCCTTTCCCTACCTACCTACCTACCTGTGTGTGTGTGCATTTTTAAAACATTTTAAGACTAATTTGTACTGCTCAAATATTGGATATGTGATCTTACACTGGCAAGTGATTAACTTACCAGGGACTGTCCCCTTAGGGAAGACTATTTTTTTCTCCTCATAGCCGCTACTAATTGTCAAATAGCTCCACGGCTAGGGGTGGGCTTGTGTGCTTACCTACCCTCTCCATGTTGGGATTTGGCCTGGCTTGGGCAAGTACAGGTGCTGTGCGGTTGTCGCTATTGCTATAAGTTTGTATGTGCAGTTGACCTGTTATGTACAGAAGATAACATTTCCTCATAATTAACCACAGCTCTGGCTTGTACACTCTTTCTGTCCTGCTTCCATAATAATCTCTCAGCTGTGTGTGTGTGTGTGTGTGTGTGTATGTGTTTGTGTGTATGTGTGTATGTGTGTGTGTGTCTGTGCGCGTGTGATGTTCCCTTTGTGGCTCAGTATTCTACAGTCTATTATTGTCTACATTTTGGGCAGTTGTAGGTCTTCACGTTCAACACCATCTACTGCAAAGAGAAGCTTCTCAGATGAGGGCTGAGAAATGCATTGATCTATAGGTACGGGGAGAAGTTGTTAGGAGTCAGTTCAATTTTATGTCCATTTAGCAGAATAATGGTAAGTAATAGGTACTTACTCCATGCTTATGATCTGTCTTTTAAATATCCCAAATAGTCTGAACAAAAAAAGGACATATTTTATTTTCCCAAAGTCACCAGCCTCTGGTTTGAACACTAGAGTAAACAATGAGTAAATAAACAAAGAAGTTTATTGTCCAGCATATTCATATTAGAGGTAGAAATCAGTGCCCAGAGATCTGAAAGAGACTTGGATAGTGGCAGATATTCCATGGCTCAGCCTTTAGGTCCTGGTGTATTTCACATACTTTTCACTTACCTGTTCATTCCGCTGATTCTTGTGACCCATGAGCCCGTGTAAATCTTAGCACTGGATCCTATGATAACATATTTTACATTCTATTTTGCATCTTTACCACCAAGGCTCAGTGTTTACTGTGTGAAAAATATGTTTTTAGGTGTTTCTCTCCCAATTTTAAATTCACATGTGACCTCCTGAACAAGTAGATGTCTGCCTTCAATTATTTGTTTGTTTTTCCATAATGCATAAATATGCCGGAGGCACATAGTAGGTGCTCAACAAAGAATTCTTAAATATAATTGAATTTCCTGGTAGTTGAACAACTAGACAAACTGGTGGATAGATATAAATTAGTAAAGCAGATTTGAACCATGTGTTGATCATTGAAAAGTTGTTTCATTTTTAGCCAAGATAAATGCTTTTTTAATGTGTAAAGAAATCTATAATTTTCTGTGCTTTGAATTAAAGCTCCCACTTCCCAGGTTTCCTGCCTGCTTCTGGCTGCTCTTAATGAGCTAATTTACCCCACTGAGGCGAGAGATTTCCTCTTGGGAAAGGGTTTAGATGGGCCTCTCACATCCAGGGCCCCAGAGCATTTCCTTACAGGGCTTTAAACACTCTGAACGTATTTAATAGAGAAGCCAAGAAACAAATCTGTTGTTTTAGCTTTCTTCCTCGAGGCTCAGGGGCTCGGTTTTCCTTCCCCTTTGATCATGCTCACTGGAGTGGCAGGCCTGGAAACTGCCCAGAAGGGCTGGGTCTCTTTAGGAAGCCTGGGCAGGGGACCCACCCAGCTCCACACAATGAAAATAAAGTTGTCAAGCCTTTGAGGTGGCTGTGAAGATTAATTCTTCCTGGGCAAATTGGTAAGACATTTACATTTTTCTTTTTTTTCTATTTTTTTTTTCTAAAATGAGCTTTGATGAACGTGATAAGGAAGCCCTGGTTTGAATGTGGAAAACAGATTTTGGAGTGTTTTCCATTGCCCAAGTGGGTTCTCAATGTTCATCATGAAACTTGACCTGTGGAAGTGAACTTGCCCTTCAAATTAGTGACAGGACCATCAGGGGACGTCTGGTGTATGTGTGTGTAGGGGACTGGGTATCACAGAACACATGCTTTTCTTGTCTTAGGATGTAAGCCTCATGCGGTAGGAGGTCCACAACAGCTTTTGAAGATCTTGACATCTTCTCTGTTCACAGTTCAGTCCTCCGATGCTGCCACAGTCTTCCGTCTGTTCTGTTATGGGTTTTTCAGTTCCACAGCATATTGCAATGGGACATGCAACATTTTATTATGCATATATTTAAAGCACTTCCCATCCTTTCTCTTTTCAAGCATTGTTTATTGTGGCAGTGTCATAGCATCTGAGCAAATCTTGGGTCACACTTAAACCTCCAGGAGTCCCGGAAATGGAAGCAGTGTGAAGTATCTTTCTCGCACATTCCAGAAATTAAATTCATAGGGGGAACATCTGCCAACCTTACTGAGAGGATGTTCTTAATATTTTAAAGTCATAAAGACCATTATGGACGATTTTGAAAAAAGATGGAGCTTTAGACCAAAACCCAACCCAAATCAAACACAAACTAAAAGGTCCCCACAAACACTAAGAATCAACCAGGCCTGGACATGCATCAGTGGAGAATGGTGGGTGTTTTACAATCAGTCTGGGAGGGGGATTTCTTGGGAGAATCAGAGAATGGCCTTTGAATTCATTTGATGGAGCAGCCCTACCTTTGTATCCACTTGGCTCAATAAAGAGCCTATGGAATGGGGACAGACGGAACCAGGTTTGGATTCTTTTTCTTCTGTGTGTCACCTTGGGTCTATTTTTAATTCTTGTTCAATTAGCCGAGCTGTAGTATTGGAGGGATTGCACTTCACTGGTGGAATCCTTTCAGGTTGTAAAGATCAAAGAGAGGCTCAGGTTACACGGGTGATCAGGGATTACTGCAGTAATGCAGACACTTAAGGAGAAGTGCCAAGTGATCACCACACAGGATGCAGCAGCCCTTCCCAAGGAGCCCTGCATATTTATGGCAGGGTTTCTTCCTGTCCTCTCTCTCTCTCCCTGGGCCTGTCTGCATGCAGCTGACAGACTGTCCTTCTCTTCTGCTTTCTACCACTCTTTCTCTGATCTTGTCCAGTTTCTAGATTTCATGAATATCAACTTTACCACCCAGTGGGAAGCATACTAGATTCACTTAGCTTGGCTCCACCTCTGGATGGTTTTTCTTGCCTCAGGATTTAATCTCCAGAGCCATGTGCCAACAGGGTCATGTGACAACAAACAAACAAACAAAAACAGGCTGTTGGGCTATTTAGAAGGATCTGCTTCACAATCTCCATTGACCTCCTCATCCCCATATCTGTTCTTCCTTCTCGATCCAGTTGGTACAGCAGTACATCTCATAGGCTGACTTCTAGAAAAGATTTCTTGTGCTCCAGTGCTGGCTTCAGTCATTTTAGGTTTAGCTAAAAATAGGCATCAGGAAATCAGATGAAGGAGGAGGGAGAAGCTGGGCCTACTAGTTACACAGTTTAAAGTCCACACTCGCTGTTCATAAGATCCCTCTACCATGGTTACAACTTTGTAGCACACCAGTAGCAGCATCCTTGTCTGGGCCTATAGGTAGTAATGGTTGCCCCTTTGGTGGCTTTAGTGTGCTTAATCACTCTTACTTTGTTCTGTGAACTCTGCCTATAGACATATAAATCCTTTTCCTTTCATTCAAGTCTTGTCAGGGAACCCTGAGTGGGCAGAACCTTGACAGACAGAGGAATTGCAAAGTATGGAATATCACAATGTATCAGAAGCTCCCAAGGACAAGCACCTAACTTCAGTCCACAGTTGGAAGAACGACATAGGTGTATAGTTCTAATGGTCATAGGCTTCAATAGCTGGAAATGCCATCCACTACTAGTTTTGCCATGTTTACATAAAATGAATCAGTTCTATATGTTTTGTACATAAAATGTCTCCATACATATGCATATAATATTTTTTATGTATAACATAGAGGTCACTTCTTCTAAGATAATACCCTCTACAGTGGCCCTGTTCTCAAGTGGAACAATAATTATTTTTCTGTAACAAATTCAGGGAGATGGAATTGTGGCAAAGCTTGGTGGGAGATTATTTAAGGCATGATATGAAGTATACATGATTATTACATTGTCAAAACAACATACATACACACAAGAGTGGGTCTGGGGTGCAGTATGTGGAGAGCAGTAGCAGGTCATGGAGTGAATGAACAAGGAAAAGGGATGGGTGTTGCTGGGTGCTGCAACTGTCTCTTCATAATCAAGAGCTTTGGAAACTAAGAGTCGGTGGCATAGAAGGCGATTACATTTACAGCTAATCAGACAAAGCCTCAGGGCTGTATGTGGTTGGTTTTTCAGATATATTAGTTTCATTGTCTTCTCCAGATAGACCAAGGACCTGAGCATTCATTGTTTAGATCAGGGTCAGCGATTGTGGTACATGTATAACTACTAGTTCTCCTATAATCATGATAAACACAAATAATTTATTATGGTGCTTGCTCCTATTAGCTCGAGCAAGACCTCAGATTCCTCCTTAAGTGCTGGAAGCAGGTGGTTGTTCTTGTTTTCAGTGTTTCAGAGACAATAGTTAAAGTAGCTAAGAGCCTGGGCCTTAGCCAATAGTGTTAGTCAAACAGAGTGCTCTGCCTACCCTTCCTACTTGTAGGGGAGACAGAAGGCAGTCAAGTCACTTCGTCCTTCAAGGTCTCAGAATGTACAATAGTGTACAATGTACAAGCTGTACAGTGGTGACAGGAACTGAACACTTCTGATTTGCTAAGGCATGCAAAAGCACAGGAAGAGAGAAGAATACTTAAAAACGTCCGCGACGGTTATTTGTGTGACACTTCCTGAAAAGGTTGTAGAGTAGCACATTTGGTGTGCCTTGCCCTGTTCCCTTTACCTACACTGTGAACCTAACTCAAACGGTTTCTGCCAGCAGCTTGAACCTGTGACCTACCGAAGCTTGCCTCCAGACATTTGCGATGCCCTCAGCTGCCCCACGAGCTGTATCTAGGGAGTTTCCAACCTCTCCTTCCTCAGCCCCAGGGAAATTCAAGGACTGACTACGAAAGGGCTGTGAAGAGCCCACTTTCTTCTCCTTTGCCTTGCTGCTGGACTCAATTCTGGGATGCATTTTATGTTCTAAGACTCTACAAGGGTTCGGGAAGAAGCTGGAAATGTGCCCCCTACTTGGTGTCTCTCCACAGAAATGTCTTAATGTAAGAATCTTTTTACCTCAGTGGGCTTGGCCAGAACTTGAGCAACTATGAAGAATATTGTTTAATCCACTCAAATATCCAAGGTAGGAATGCCATTTCACAGATGTGGGAATAGAGGCATCCTAAGGTTACTCCATTAGTCAGCCACGCCCGGATTCCAGCCTCCAGGGATCCCGTCCTAGAAGGTTCACCTGTCTCCAAATCCTTCTTCTCTGATTTCCTAGTTGTTTGAAAGCAGAAGAGAGAAAGGGGCAAGAATGCGTGCTCTTTTGAGACAGTTGCGGTTGAGAGGAGAGAAGAGAACTTGGATCAAGTTAAAGAAAAAGGCTGAAGTGCTTATCACAAAGTCGGATTCCACTGCTTTAGTACCTCCGTGCAGGCCAATACTCTCTGATAGCAGCAGGGAGGGGGTGGGAGGGAGGGAGCAAACCTGAGTACTATTGTATTTCTGCATGCCCACACTCTGCAGCCTTCTTGATGCTGGCATCAGCTTGCTTCGTGCTTAAACCGCTTATTAAAGTCTAGACGCAACATAAAAGCACGTAAATTGGTTCCAGCCATCTCTAGTAAAAACTTCAACTGGAGCTGGGAAGGGATTGGAGCATCTCTCGGCATAATTAAAATTGACTCTTAAAGTTTCTTTAGCTTAATTGGTAACACTTTCTTTGGAAGTTGGTGAAAGCCTCTTGCTGGGAAGGTTAAATGCATTTCTGTATATAAGATCAGAATTCAAATATAGTTTTATGGACACATTTACAGTTATGTTCTACCCGGGTGGTCTTTTTCCCCCTGTATCTTTTCTATTTAAGATTTATGCTGTCATTCACCACAGTCTAAATGTGTTTTGATAAAAAGAAAAAAAATGACCCGTTGCTGACGCATTTCAAACAGAGAGTTGGTAATATTTTGAAGCTTTCAGTAAATTGTACTGCAGTTTGGCTTAACTCAAGCTCCCTCTTTCCCCTCAAGCTCTTCACAGGGAGTCTAGCACTTAAATTTTGTTTGTTATCCAGGAACTGAAAGTAGCTACTTCTCTTTAGCTGCGTCCAAAGGTAGGAAGGATCAACTCTCTAAAGATGGCCAAGGACTTGGGGCAGTCCAACTGATCCGAAATTGGTTTCTTTAGAATCTGTGTATTTGCCCATATGACTCTTCCTGCGTGTTGGGATGCTTCTCCGTGGGCTCTGCATCGTGATGTTCTTCTCAGTGTAACAGTTTCTCATAGCTGAAAAGCTTGTTTTATTTTTGGTACATGATCATGGATGAAGCTTCAAATTCTTTGTGCTGTCCCTAGTTGAGACCTGGGAGGGGCCCAGATTGATTTTTCCCTAGGGAAAGCTGGCTTTCCCTGATTTCCAGGGTCAAGATTTCATCTTCACAGAGCAATGAGGCATCTTCAGATCTATCTAGTATTGCCTGTTCAGACGGGATAATGCTATGAATACTGAAAAAAAGCAAAAAAGGTCACCCTGATCCTAGGTCCAAATGCAACAATTGTTTTTATTTCTATTTCATTTTTCATGATGATGGTCCAGAGACATATGCATTTTTGCATAATTTTGATTTTCATTATACAGATAGAATTTTTGACTATTAATCTTCTAAATACAAATAATTACAATTTCACTTTAAGCTTGTTTGGCACACAGAATATTAAAATATAGTAGAGTGCAAGGCGAGTGTCTTTCACTTGGAATGGAAAAGACCAGGAAGGTGATTTTCCTGCTCTCCCCCACAGACACTTCAAATGTTGGTATATTTCCATGCACTGTTTATGAAAATCTCCTATTACCTGAAAATCCAAAACTGCAAAACGATCCAAAGCTGAGATTTCTTTTAGTGTTTCTATTACTTAATGCTCCAAATGTTCCCTGTTTTGGAGATTTTAGAAGTTATGTTTTCACATTAGGGATTTCGACCTTCGACACCCTTTTCAAGGGCAATGCCTATTAATATTTTGGTGTTTATTTCTTTACATTTTTATAAACATTGATATTTTTTTAACCCACAGAGGTATGTTCAAGTATGTTCTCCTTGGATGCATTCTTCCTTTGCAAGTTTTCACCTTAGCTTTTGAAAAAGATTCTTCACTGAAACTGGAGCTTGGTTGGCCAGAAACCCCTCAGCTCCTGGCTGTTCTTGTCTCCCAGCACTTGGATGGCAGACACAAGCAGCCATATTTAGCTTTTTATGTGGGTGCTGGGCATCCAAAGTGAGACCCTCCTACTTGTGCAGCCAACAAGTGACCCAATGCCATTTCCTCAGCCTACTTAATATGTAGTTTTACTCATAATACATACTCAATTTTTATTTTACTTTAAAGTTCACTTTATTTTTTTAGGTTGACTAATTTTAAATCAATAGCCTTTATTATAGTTACTTTAGAATTATTTCTAAGTTTTGGAGAATTTAATATAAAGTGTTCTATTTATATTTTCACTTCCCCCTTCCAATTCTTCTGTGAATTCTATTCCTTCTCAAATTTATGACCCTCTCATTAATACACACACACACACACACACACACACACACACACACACACACACACACACGGAATATATCTATACAACTTGCTAAGTCTGTTTGGTGTTGCTTGTATGTGTATATGTATGTGTTTAGGACTAACCACTTGGGATTAGATAATCTAAGAGCAGGTTGTCCCTGAAGAGAACTGATTCTTCCTCTCTCAGTAGCCATTAGTGGTCTGTAGCCCTTCACTTAGGGGTAGAGCCTGATAAGATTTCCCCCATTCATTTTGGTATGTCAGTTGGTATTGCTAAAATGTTCTCTGAGAGTTAGGAATAGAAGTTGTGATTTATATGTTTCTATTGGGGCTGGGCACTGCATGGCCAATTGTTTTCTGTGTTTTGATCACAGAAAATGCTTTAAGAATAAACATTTAGAATGTGGCTCAAAATTACACTGCTTTAGAAAAGTGACAGTTGTAGTTGCTCTTCTAGGGTACATGACCTCTCCAGTTATGGGACATTGGCTCAGTTTACAGTAAACTGTAAAATGCTGTGGTTGACTAAGAGATAGGATCTTGAGGAAGAAATTCAAGGAAATTTTATTCTCTTATGAAATTGCCATAGTATTATTGAAAAGGAAAAGAGGATGTGAATGAGAGTTCAAGCTGAAAGCAGGGAAAAAGGAGAAATGAGCTGCATTAAACTCTTAGCCAGACACTATGTATATACAGTTGATGTGGACGTGTGTGTGTGTGTGTGTGTGTGTGTGTGTATTGTGTGTGTGTGTATGTGTGTGTATGTGTACATACATATTGACTTAGTTTCCACTAAAATTGTATCTCAAGGCAAGGAGTCATGTGTAGGAGTTTAACTTGGAAATGATATGGGGTAGCTGGAAGAGGAGAGTGGAGAGAATACAACAGGAGAGGGAGAAAAGCCAATCCCAGGGTGTATCATTGAGTTGCTTCTGACTGGGATCAGCTGAGCTCAGTCTGGAGTCTTTAGAAACCATGTAGAATCATTTCCTGAGAAGACGAAATGTTTATCCATGGGTTCTCCAACTCCATGGATGAATGTATTCCATGACTTGTTAACACCTTCATCCTTTCAGGTTTGAGCCTGTCTGGTCAACTGGTGGGGTTTTCGTTTTTTCATTCTTTATGCCTGTGAAAGAAAAATCCCCAGGCAGAAAATGACAGGTCCACAGTACAGGTGAAGGGAGGCATTTTTCTGTTAAATTATGTACATCTGACTATTTCAGGAATCCTGAAGCAAGCTTGGCTTACCCGTGGCCCATGGGTCACGTGTGCCTCAGGATGCATGTGTCCCAATATACTTGCAGATGACAACACTGTACTGCAGCGTTAGAAGATTGGATACCCTTGTGTGGGAAGGGTCAGGTAAAATAATGTAGACCAGGCACAACAGAAGTCAGGGACAGTGTATGGATTATATAACAACATATATATTTTCAGGTTTAATTTGGTTAATTTTGAAACCTGGGTTTGATGCAGCAAATATTTACTCAATTTTGATGTTTTACTTTCTGAATCTTCTTCCAGTGTGAGTAACCTGTAGTTGCTTCTCTCACCTCCTTCAAGCATGGGCAGTGAGAACATCGAGTTTCCCAAAGCAGTTGGTTCATGTACATGACATAGAAACAATTAGAGCCCAGAGAGCCACCCAGGGTTTTTCAGGGTTTGCTGGAGGTGACAGGAATATTTTTTCTTTTTTTGGAAGGACTGAGCTTTAGGAATAGTCAGGAGAACTTGAGAGCGAGCGAGCGAGCGAGCGAGAGAGAGAGAGAGAGAGAGAGGGATGGGGGTAGGGAGGAAGGCAGGGAGAGAGAGATAGAAAGAGAGGGAGAGACACGGGGCGGGGAGAGAGAGAGAGAGAGAGAGAGAGAGAGAGAGAGAGAGAGAGAGAGAGAGAGAGAGAGAGAGAGAGGAGAAATAGATCCATGATTCAAAGAGAAACAAGGTCTTGGTGGGATGCATTGTTTGAATTCCTGGCTTCAGCCATCCATGGAAAAGATTTCAACTACTTTAACTAGTTAAACTCTGTTTCTGTAGAAGTCAGTTTGACTAGGGATTTCTATCAGTAGCAACAAAAAACAAAACAAAACAAATCCCCAAACTCAAATGTTTACCACTATTTAACATCAATGTTCTAAAACTTATTTCTGAATTTAAGTAATATTTATTAATGTCTACTCTGTGTCTACTGCCATGAGAAAGTTCAACTTCTAGTTATATTGAGTAGAAAAAACACTAAATGAAAATTTAGGTCACTTTGACCGCCTAAAATACAGAACACATACCATTAAGGTGATATGGCTTTCAGCAATTACCTTCTTTATAGAAAGCATAGAAGAAAAGTTTTGATTTTCAAACTGATAAGATGGGAGAGACACAGGTTAAGAAAAGGTAGGGAAGGGAAGGGGATAAGATACCTTCTGCTGGAATTCTAAATTCACAGTAGTGTTTGCAGAATCCCTACACTATGCATTTCTGTTCATGTATCAAGAATTGTGCTGCAAGAGTGGGACATACTAAAGAGCCTCAGCACTTCCCATGAAGCTGACGATAGAAGGTTTCTTACAATCCTTTGTTTTCATTGGGTGGGTCTACTGATCTGAGCTGGTTTCAGAGAGCTTGCCTGTGGGCTGCTATCGATGACTTTGCCAAGTTTGCCTGATGCCCTCAGACATGTGAGACGTTGACTAGGATGAGCAGGGATTACACTACATACCTCTTCCTTGAGCAAACCCAGCCAAGGCTTGCTTATGTGGGAAACATAGGAACAAGACAGGTAATGGAAATACAGAAGCCTGGTTCAAGTCCTTGTCTGTATCACCTTTGCTGAGAGTTCATTGTCTGAAACTGATCACATGACAGAGTTCAAGGACAGGAGTGAAATTCTAGTGTTATAAACTCTAAAATAAAGGATCAGAGGAAAATGAAGAATCCCCCTAAACCTAAATGTAATTTACTAAAATGACTATCAATGCAAATTCTTTGATTTGTTTGTATGTAGACCATTTAGTTTTCAAGTCCCTGGAAAAATAAAGCATTTTCTTCTAATCTGCATGATTAACATTCCTCCAAACAACGAGGACTTCTAGAGAAATAACTCAATATTTGGGGTCCTTTTTTAATTAAAAGTAGACTTTTTTCACTTAGTATATCTCACTTTATTTTATGGGGTTTAGGTTGCCTAATCTGGAAGGGGTGTGTGTGTGTGTGTGTGCGTGTGTGTGTGTGTGTATGTGTGTGTGTGTTCAAGGTCAGCTTTGGGCCTATGTTACCTACTGCCTTTGTTAAAAAAATTCTAACCATGTATGTACTTTCTTTACATATTATAATGTAAAGTTTTTAATGCAGTGATTTGCTTTGGGTATAAGTACACCAGAGAATTATTATCAATTTGCTTTACATTAAAAAAAACCTAATATTACCGTTGGCTTTCTGGTGTTAGAATTTATGCAGTCGTTAGTTTTTAAAATCCAAATCTCCAGTGTTTTTCACCTCTTCTTTACAAAGTTCCAACTCTGAAGGGTGGTTGTGGTAAACAATAGGACCCTATAGCCAGTTACTGGCCAGGAGTTTGAAAGTGGACAGTCTATGTCCAAAACCAGGTTCTCCTAAGATCCATTGAATAGATTGAATCAATTGTTTCGGCTTCAGTTTTTGCCTATGTAAAACAAAGGCGAATGCTAATGTCTGTTCTGTTGTTGTAGTGCAATCTGAGTGAGGTAGCACATGCAGGCTCTATTGCCTAGTGCTTCACAAGTAACTAACATGTGCTCAGTTATTAATTCTTATGCCATTTTCTGAGCTTATCTCCTGCCCACTATCACCAACAATGTGTTTGAATATCTGTATCTTATGAAGACATTTATTAAAGCTGATGATAGTAGCTCAGAAATAATTTTTGCAAGATGTTTCCTATCAGACATGGGGCTGGGAGATTGTCTAGGAGCAACTCCAATGTGTGGGTCATGGCAAGAGAAAGGGCGGAGAGGCAGACAACCTTGTCTGTTTCTGGGGCTGTTCCATGAGTCTGTTCCCTTCACATCGCAATCCAGCTATTCGTATTCCCTAACCTACTTATTTGTCTCACTAGGTCCATATTCCTTTGCAAAAGCCTCACCCTTGCTCTGGGCGGTCAGAAGGCCCACCCACTTTGATTGCACAAAAGACTTGGTTGGGAACCTTTGAAAACTATCTTATCTGGGTATCCAAAGATTGGGTTGTGATATGCAGGATGGGCCTAGAGGATACTATATGAAAGAAATAAATCGTTTACACAAACATGGCACATGTATGCATGAAAGGTAAAAGTAAAATGTTAACTTCAGAAGACAGTAATAGTGGTTACCAGAGGTGGAGAAAAAAAATGGTTAATGTGTATTTGTATAGAAGAAATGGTTCTAATGGCTAATATATTATAGGATAATTGTGGTTGAAAGTAACTAATCACATATTTCAAATAGCTAGTACTCATGATTTTTAATGTTCTCAACACAAAAGTGACAGATGTTTGAAGTGATCCTTGTGCCAATTACCCTAACCTGGTCATTGAAGAGTGTATGTGCTAGTTATATGACAGCTTAAAAAAAGGCATAGAAAAGACCTAATAAATTGTGATTTATTTCATTTGAAATGGGACTCAGGCACTAACATTTTTAAAAAGTTCCCCATGCAATGCTATACATCCAGGATAGGTACCATTGATGGACCAATGCCAGTGTCTAGGCAATATTCTTATTTTATCTTACTTTTTGGTGATCCCAGTTTTTGTCTCTTGCTTACTCCAGCTTGAAAACACCCATTTTGGAAGAGATTTGTCTTCTTACTAGGAAACCAGCATTTTCCAGTAAATAAATAAACTGATGATTTTTATAGTTTTCTGAGAACTGGCTATAACACACCCATCACTAGTCTTTTGTAGACTGAGTAGAGAATTTTCCTTAGTAGAGCCCTAAATACCCTTCTAAAATGATGATCTCTCTTGCTCCCAGGCAATGATTCATCCTCTTCCATGGACTCCTAGGTTTTCTGCGAGAGATGATACCATAGAGTATAGGGTCTCAACTCTGGGTTGGAAAACACCCGAATTGCATGGAGGCTTACTTAGGTCACTAATTAGTTGTGGCTTTGGCCAAAGCTATTAAAATTTGAATTTAGATGAAGTTAAAATTTCTGTTTCCATACTTGCCATCTCCAGAATATTTCAACATTATGTATGGAATAGATGTTATTGGGGTTATTGTAGATGAGAGAACTGAGATGAAGTTAGTGAAAATTAGAGGACCAGTTCCATGCAGATCCTATAGGCCCTTCCCTTCTCTTCCTCTTCTTTCACTTTCTCCTTCACCCCTAGGTCAGCAGTGATACCCATGGACAATGAATTCCTCTCTACACATTCTGTTAGGCACGCTGAGAGCCTGTGGAAATCTGTCATATGGGCATGTTATTCTTCTAATATAAGTATAGTTAGAGAGGTTTGATGGAGGGATTATAGATGTTCAAGAGGTATTTACATAATTGACTAACATTTCCTAGCTCTCCTATATTTAAATATGATCATTTATTGATTTTTGGCCAAGGTAATGTGAATGAAAGCAATGCTCATTCTACCCAGGCCTTCAAACTCCCAGGTCCATCCTCTGATCTGTTTCCCACCTGCTCTCTCTATGTATTTGAAGATGATGAGGAAAAGAGAAAGAGTTCAGGTGTTCAAATCAGGCTTGAAGAAGAGTTACTGGATCAAGCAAACCTATGTAGCATGATTATACCATCAAGAAGGCGAGAAAACACCCTCAAGGTTTGCAGGCTTGCTATTTTTATCACCTCAGCTAACAGTGGAAGAACCGAGAGAGGACTGGGTGCTTCTGACGTGCGGCACAATTGGTCAGGAACAGTGTTCTGCCTCTGAGATGGCCTTCGCATTGCTGCAACTTCATCTGCTCTAAGCTCCTTCTCAGCTCTATGTCCCTACTCTCTAGGATTTACCTGAGAGTGCTCCACTGAAACAGTTTCATTCTTGTACTGGGGCTGGATCCAAGAACCTTGTGCGAGCTAGTGAGGTGCTGTACCGCTTAGCTACACTCATCCAATCCCCCCTCTCTAATCACCCACAAAAGAGTCTCATTCTGGGCTCTGCAGTGTGGGAATCTGACTTAAGTTGGTTTTCTGCTAGAACGTAAGGCCAGGCTTTCTGTGCTAATTTCTCTCATCTTACCAGAAGGCAATGTTCTCTATATGTCTTAAGGCTACAAATGATATATTATTTTCACAATTTGTTCTTAATTGGGAGCAATAAAGATACTTATTCTACTTAATGACCTTCTTTTAAATCCAAGGGAGATCCAATTGAGAGAATTATTTTAAAAACAAATTTTATTTCCTTTCCTGATATATGTATCAGGAAAGAAAATTTATCTATCTATGTATCTATTATCTATCTCTATCTATCTATCTATCTATCTATCTATCTATCTATCTATCTATCTATCTATCTATCATCTACCTATCCCCTAAAGAGAAGGCATCTAAGAAAATTTCTTGTCTAAGGGAAATTTGCAAAGTATTTTGAATGAATTATAAAAACTTAGTCTGGCAGTACAAGTAAAATCATACGCAGCTCAGAACCTTTTAAATGCAAACACAGTTCCTTTAAAGAATGTGGCCCAGATAGCATGGCCTCTGCTTCGCCCGGCTTCTGGCATCTCAGTTGGTTGCTGTTGTTGAGCAGTACCCGGCCAATTGGTGGGAGAGGCATGATGAAGGGCAAGCGTGCAAAAAGCGATTGCTTTAAGCACCTTGGCCTTTCCTTTCATATCTGCAACGTGATCCTATTATTTTGAGGCAATGGGTCCATTTAAGTGTGCCTGGCTGGGGGTTTGCTGTTTTCCTCTATTCTTTACTTTAAATCTTTTTGTCAACCATGTTCTCCTTGACTAGCACAGCAGCTGTCTGGGTAGTTATAATCCCATTAAGGAGGCCTCTATTATGTCAATAATATATTTATAGAGAAATTAGTCACCTGGGGTTGTTGGGTGGCTTTCCGCTTAGACACATTGTACCTTAGAAAAGCAGCACCATCCACTTCTTGTCAGATAAGGCTGCTGCCTTTGTCCCTGGTGCCATATTGGCTAAAACAGATTAGCAATTAGTGTGGAACATACCTTCCTCTGCTTGCAAAGCTCCCTTAATCTCCTCCACCGATCATATTCCTCTCGAGCTTTTATGATAAAGCTGAGATTATAGATGTGTCTGGCTGTACGAGGCTTATAGTATTAGGTGAAAATATGGCAAGCATTAAATGACCATCCTGGTGGGAAAGGTAGGGAATTTAACCGCAAAGACCTTTGAAACCTGTTCAAGTGCATCTGGGCAGGGGCCTAAAATTAGTAGTGAATCTTCTTCCATAGACTCCATTCGTTTTTCTAAAGAGGTTTTACATTCTTGACATATGAACTTGAAGCTAATTATATTCTCTGAAGAGGAAAAGGAAAGACAAAATGTTCTCCTGGGGTTGGTCTGTTAAAGAGCTGATTGACAGTAAAAGAATATATTAGATTATTAAACTATTCACTGTTATTAAACTATCCATTGTGGGTTGAGGTTCAGCCTTTGGAAATTTATCCTATTCTATGACCATAAAACACAGGGTGCTTTTAAAAAACCAGACATCATAATAATGGGGTGACATTGAAAGGCAACCCATATTCTCATCTTTTATAATGTTCCTTATTTTTCAAAATATGGTTAATTTTTTTAGACTCGAAAAGGACCAACCCTCTTCTAGACTTATCCCAAAGGCTCTTACTAGCATTTCTTTGTTCCATTTAGGATTATGGGAATCTCATAAATAAAGAAGAATGATATTCACTGGCTTAGTGTTATTTGTCCTCAGAATAATGATGGGAAGTTCCAAATAAAGAAACTAAGGAGGTCAACCCTACCATCTCAGCGTCAGAAGTTGAAACTCACTTCCAGTACCATGTAGGCAGCATTACAGTTTAGACAGGATAAAAAATAGATGAAGGAATAACCCATCAACAATTTAAAACACAGATAACATTTTCTCAGTGGTGTGGGACTTCTTTACAATCAATCTGAAGTGACAGTCAGAGATGCCTGAAGCCTTGTCAAGGTCTGTAGCCTGAGGAGTGGATGTTGCAAAAATTGCTTTAAAATCTTCTCCTTTGCTGCTGTAGCTTTTCACCAGAACCTTTTCTTTACCACACTCTCTGTGCCCTCTGACATTCCACCTCAGGTAGATAAAGCTTTATCATGGGAAGTTTGAGGATGTCGGGCCAGATTATGGGGCTCTTTCAAAGTCAAATTGCATATGTCAAAGAAAAATAGATTTGTTTTTATGCACAGATCTTTTATTCTTTAAAATAGCAACATTTTAAAAATAATTTAAATGAGGTTATAACATAAAACAGCAACCTCTTCCTCCTCCTCCTCTTCCTCCTCCTCCTCCTCCTCCTCCTCCTCCTCCTCCTCTTCTTCTTCTTCCTCTTCCTCTTCCTCTTCCTCTTCCTCCTCCTCCTCCTCCTCTTCTTCTTCCTCTTCTTCTTCCTCTTCCTCTTCCTCTTCTCCTTCTCCCTCTCCCTCTCCCTCTCCCTCTCCCTCTCCCTCTCCCTCTCCCTCTCCCTCTCCCTCTCCCTCTCCCTCTCCCTCTCCCTCTCCCTCTCCCTCTCCCTCTCCCTCTCCTTCTCCTTCTCCTTCTCCTTCTCCTTCTCCTTCTCCTTCTCCTTCTCCTTCTCCTTCTCCTTCTCCTTCTCCTTCTCCTTCTCCTTCTCCTTCTCCTTCTCCTTCTTCTTCTTCTTCTTCTTCTTCTTCTTCTTCTTCTTCTTCTTCTTCTTCTTCTTCTTCTTCTTCTTCTTCTTCTTCTTCTTTCTTTTGCTTTTAAGTCCTTTCATGTACCCACTTCACTCTCAAACTCATGGTCTGCTTTCTTTAATTGAGGTTCAACAGGTAAGTGTGCCTCTCTCTCTCTCTCTCTTTCACACACACACACACACACACACACACACACACACACACACACACACACTCCTAAATACATAAATACAACCTGTATAGTCCACATAATATTATTTGTATGTATATGATTTCAGGGCTGACTATTTCATATTGGATAACCAATTGAGAGCCTCTTCCCTGGGGAAGGCTATTACTAGTATTTCCTAATTGCCTGTAGTTCTTTGTCTCGTATTGAGGCCTCATGATCTTTCCCTTCCACATTAGCAAGTCTTTTGGCATCCTTTTTGGTTAGGTCATGTTTGAGCATTCATGAAGATAAGAGTTCAAGGTTGTAGCTTTTCTGACAATTCTAGGAGACACAATGTCACAGTAAATTTTCTGCTTCTCTGGCTTCGTCTTCCTGCCTCCTCTTCCACAATGATTCTCTAAACCTTGGATGGAGGAGTTTATTATATATATATATATATATATATATATATATATATATATATATGGACCAAATGGTGATTTTTTTGGGGAAGCCTGTGATGTCTCAGTGGTCTCTACATGCTAGTTCTAGTTTCAAGGCTTCCAGAACTCATGATCAATTCCCTAAAGCTATGGTCAAAGTTCATGCATATCACATCCTATCTTGATCCTGACACGATTGCAGTAAAGTTGCCTTCTTGTCACCTCAGCTAGTGTGGTTGACTTAGCATTTTATTGCTGTGAACAGACACTATGACCGAGGCAATTCTTATCAGGACAACGTTTAATTGAGGCTGGCTTACAGGCTTAGAGGATCAGTCCATTATCATCAAGGCAGGAACATGGCAGCATCCAGGCAGGGATGGTGCAGGAGGAGCTGAGAGTTCTACATCTTTATCTGAAGGCTGCTAGTGGAAGACTGACTTCCAGGCAGCTAGGATGAGGGTCTTAAAGCCCACACCCATGGTGATACACCTGCTCCAACAAAGCCACACCTACTCCAACAGAGCACTTCCTAATAGTGCCACTGCCTGTTCCCAGCATATCAAACCATCACAGGGGTAGAGAATAAAATATTTTATTTTACTTACTTTCATGTTTTTAATAAAGTGAAGTCATCTCACAAGGTCAGTACCCACCATATCAGACAAATCTCATGGAAGGAAACTTCTCTAGAAGCCAGCTTTCTGAGAGTAGGATGGAAAAAAAACCCATAGGCTTTCAATATAGTGTATAGTTTGCTTCAGTATAATTTAGTGATTGAAATATTTAACCTTGGTACTAGAGTGAGGGGTTCAAATATCACCTCTGCTGTTCAGAGCTGTGACACTGTAAGAGTTATTTTAAACTCTGCATGCGTTAGTTTTTACATCATGAAACGGGATAACCATGCCCACCTAACAGTGCTTACGTAGTTGTTTATTAACTAGTTCACATGAAACACTTAGAGTTGTACCTGATACACCAAGAACCAGATTTCAAAGCAGGCAATGCCAATGACACATTCCGGAGATGGCCTCTGGAAGTAACCAGGTGAACCAGGATGACTGAACCCAACCATGGCACATAGGTGACAATTTATGGGCTTATTCTTTCTGTTCACATTATTTGCTAGCTTACGTGTCTGAATATAATTTATATATTTGTCTACAAGTGAGATGTCTCTGTGCCGGTCATTTCCTGGAAATTGCTATATAATAAACAGACCATTATGCCTGTCAGGCGAGGGAGATGACGAAATCCTGGAACCAAGGCAACCTCTTCTCATTGCATCTATAATATGCCCATTCGCTATATGACTATGTAGTCTTCCCATCATTAGAAGTACATTTCCTCATTCTATAATCTTACTGGCTTTTGTGGTTAGATTTGACAATAGAATGTGGTGAAGGCAATCTTGTTCCAGCTCTTGGTACATTATGTGGCTATGACAAAATATCCAAGACTGGGTACTTTATAAAGAAATGAAGTGCATCCCAGCTTATGGTATTGGAAAGTAAAAACATTAAGGCTATATATATCCTGGCGGGCACTGTTTGACAGGAATATATGTGTGTGTAGTACATCTGGGACGCGTCAAACACATGGGTGAACTTGCTCGGTAAATACTCATTCTAGTGGTAACTAACTCAGTCCCAGGAGACAACCCCTTCTGAAAATCTCTTCTGAAGGTGACATACATATGGCTTAATTAACTCCTACTAGACTCCATCTCTTAAAGGTGGGTTATCATTCAACATAGTTTCTTTGGAGAGCAAGATTTTAGTACATAAGCCTTTGGTGGGACAGACCACATTCAAAACAGCATTAGCAAACATTTCCAGAGCCTCTGCTAGTCTCTCCTCAGTCCCTTGTATTTCTCCCAGAACATTACTCAGCTGCTTTGAGCAAGTTCAGTCTAGCCTACTGGAAGATGCGAGCCTACATGTCCATGGGCCAAAGCTGAGTCAACCCAGTAAAGATCATTCTATGCCAGCTTCTGCTCACCCAGCTGACCATGGATACTTGAACAAGTCAGCAGGGAACACCCATGGACTTGTGTTGGAAGCCACTGAGCTTGGTGTTTTCTGTGTTGAATTTGTAAGCAATCACTCCTTGATATAGAGAAAGCTAGTGGGTACAATAACACAGGGTATTAGAAAATACTGCATCTGGTGTCTGAAAGATGAAGGTGAAGGAAGCAGATATTTGAAGCAGAGGGAACACCAAGAAATGCCTGGTGTTCCTTGGCTCAAGGAACTTCGTATATGGCTGTGATATAAAGATTCCCACACAAAGTTGTTAAATCTTTTACAAAGTGAAACTACTAAGTTCTGAACTGGGAAGGGGGAGCCGAGGGAGAGAGAGAGAGAGAGAGAGAGAGGAAGAGAGAGAGAGAGAGAGAGAGAGAGAGAGAGAGAGAGAGAGAGAGAGAACAAACAACCCTATAAACTATCATAGGGATACTGATAACTATAATGGGATTTCCAAATAGTTAGAAATAGGGCCTAATACCTCCCGGCACAGGGAGGAACATTTATGATGTCTTTGTGGCCAGGCTTGAAGTCTGTGTTGTCTTATGAGACCTTCAGCCTCAGTCTCTTGAATGTTGGTATTTTAGTGTAGACCACCATGCCTGGGGACAGTCTCTTCTTAAATCATATCTTGGAGGGTTGGTTCAGCAGATAAAGGAACTTGTCACCAGCCCTGACGAGCTGAGTTCAATCCCTGGGACCCATGTGGTCAAAGGATCGAATGCATTCCTGTGGCTTGTTCTCTGATCTCTGTGTACATACCATGGTACTTACATGCACACTACACACAAATAAATGCATAAATAAATAAATAGTCTAAACAAATTAAACTTCTAGTTTGGATTTTGTACAACCCAGGCATAACCTAGCATTCACTCCCATTTTCACTGTTGGAGACACTGATTTGTGGCAGAAGGTTGGTCATCCATCCAGTAAATGTTCAGGTGTTCTACATAGCTCTCTAGGGCTTGGTTACTGGATTTTCCAGAAAATGACTCATGACTACTTTTCAAAGGGACTGGGAGTTCCATTTCTGAGACCCTGGAAGTATAGATTTCACGATGAGCTGTTGATCTGAGCAGCCAGGGCATTAGTGCCTACCAAAAAAGCTTTATCTTTTCTCCTTGGTCTTTGTTTGTTTGTTTTTTTGTTTGTTTTTTTCTCTGCTGGGTCTCATTGGGATTTGGAGCCTGTATGTGGTGTTTTGTTATCTAGAAGTTGTTGCAAGACTTGATTGTTGGTAATAAACAAGAGCAGCCTATCTTTCCTATCAAGACAGTGCTTCATCAGCTACTAAACTGGAGTGAGGGAAGCCAAGCTCCCATGTTAGCACTGGCTTGTGGTGAGCAAGCTTTTGTTAAAGCTGGATGTTGTCTATTTGGAAGAGATATATTTGTTGAATCACAAATGAAAACTGGTATGAAAAATAAGACCAGACACCCACGTTCATACACAGAGATAACTCATGCTGTCTTCTTTCCACATGGAAATTGCTCTGGATAGAGATAGGTGATCTTAAGGCCCCAGGAAGTCGCTAGTTTGAGTGGGGAAGCATCACGAATTTTGCAGACCACTCTGCTCTTATTTAGGGTTTCTGAAAACAAAAAAGTAAGAAACTTTCACAACCACATTTTCAAACCACCCTGACACTTCCTTCCCGAGACCACATCTCAAGCTGGGCCCTTTCCAGCTCTTCTGGCATTTTGAGATTATCTCCCCTGTCAGTTCAGGACTGAGATCTGTGAGGTAATGTCAAGTGGTTAGAACTGTACCCTTTGCTATAGTTTTAGAGGTCTACGGTTTTCAGTGGTGATGTGTGTGTGCATTTAATCATATGTGGCTCCTAAGCTCAAGTATATTTAAATATAAAGAGTGTTTAAATATGAAGGTTGTAAAGGAGTATGCTGTGTGGTTAACCAGCTTCTTAGTTTGCAATAGTAACTTGTGAAAATTTGGAATTAATATCAAATAAACAGAATTTTTCATATATATAGAATGCATTACATGTAAATAAGAATATGCGAAGAACAACAGAAAGATGGACAAGGGATATAGTTTGCACAGTTTAATACAAAGAAGATCAAAAATGAATTCTTTATCTAAAGCAAAATGAGAAGTAAGCTCACTCATGATAATAAATGCATTTGAACTGTAATATGCAAGTTTTCAATTTCCAGGTTGGCAAAGGTCTACATATTAAAGATATGTTTGGTTAAAATGAGAAGAAACTGGAATTGCTTTATAATGTTGATGGCTATATAAATTGGTAGAAATAATTAGGAGGGAAACCAGTAATACTGTCCTTTGACCCAGAATTCTACTGTTAGGGAGTTTATCCTACAGCAATACATATGTAATAGTGACAGTGGAAGGAATGCGGTGTTTGGCGGAACAAGAGGGGAGGAAGTTTTATATTTCTGTATCCTTCTGCGCCTTTAGGATCTTATGTCTTGCCCATAAATACATTGCCCAGTAAAAAATATAACCTTAATAAGATTCCAAGATGAAGGCTTTTACTAGTTACTTTCTAGTACTATGATAAAACACCATGACCAAGGCTACTTATAAAAGGAAGGGTTTATGCTGGATTATGTTTCCAGAGGAGTCGAATCTGTAGTGATGGGTATAGTCTGGTAGCGGGAGGTGGATATGGCGGCTGCCATCAGAAGCGAAGAGCTAATGGCACATATTCCAAAAGGGTAATCAGAAGACAAAAAGAGAAAGCTCAAACTGGTGTGAGTCCACAAACTCCCAAAGCTAGCCTTCAGGAACAACTTTGTCCAACAAGCCACAGATGCTATGCTTCCCCAAACAGCACCACCAACTGGAGAATCAAGTGTTCAAATGCCCACAACTGTGTGGCACATCTCATCCACACTACCACAGGGTCTTTCAGATTTCACCCATCTAAAAATATTGATATGTTTCACTAAGTCTATCTCAATGACTTTTTCCTTCCCAGGGACAAAACTTATTACATGTCTTTTCAATTCTACCTGCTTTGTCTAATTTAAGTTCTGTCAATTTGTTTGTTCAAAATATTCTTGAGAGCATGGGATGAACAAGGTAACTTCACACAACTTGCAAATCTCAAGGATTCACAGTGAGGATGGCTTGTAATCAATGTGATTTCCAGAAGAAATGGACCACTTTCCATCAAATAGGAAAGGTAAATAGAAGAAGTGGATTTATTTGATAATCTGGGCATAAATATCTGTATGTCTCTAATAATGGCCTTCCTTCTTGCTACCATCAAATTTATGGCTCATGGATGAATTCCTTTGGAGAGATGGAAAGTGCAAATATATATATATGTATATATATGTATATATATGTATATATATGTGTGTATATATATATATATATATGTAGGTGTATCTATGACTGATGACTCTTCGGTCAGAGTATAGTAACTAGCTTCTTGGAAAAAAAAAACCCTAAAACCTTGATTTGTAGTGCCTGTCAATTTCTATGGTCTAAATTCTATTACTATAGCTGATCTCAGGCCACCAGGATAACTCACTGAGTAAGAAGTTGGGAAGAGATGATAACAAATGGATCCTGAAATCTGATAGGAAATAGGTCTAGCTTAGCTACTTCCAAGAAACTCCCATTCTGTCATTAAAAACAGGAATATAAACATAAGGTTTTAGTTTCAAAAGTGCTATATGCCCCACACACATACAAAGGTCGAGGTATTAGGAATTCCATACACCTTCTAAGTTATTAAGTTCCCAGCTGTGGACCTCCTCAAATGCGTGATCCTCAGCCCAAATCTATTTAATCAGAAATTCTAGGACTGAGGTCCAGCGATTCAGAATTGAAAATGATGATTTTGATATGACATAATTTGAGAATTCCTGCTCTAAGAATGAATATTTTTGAATATGGATAATTTTTTTACAATAGGGATTTTTTAGGGTTAAAAGAATAATGATCATAAGGTCTTGATCAGAGAATAACCATGCTATTTAATACATGGTATTTCCAGGCTCACCCAACCAACGGAAAAGCACCTAGTGAGTTATAGATATATTAATCTCCTTTTTTATGTCAGAAGGGGTAAAACATATGCCAAGAGGATCTATCAATAGCTTTTTATAGATTTGAGTCATATATAATTATATTAAAATTCCTTACTATAGTGATCCTTGGCTTTTTTATTTTAAGCTTTAAAAATTGGTCATTAAGTTACTGAAGTAACGTGAGCACATTCGCTTTTCCATTATTTCATCTTAGCCCCATTCCCTTCCTCTTCCCAAATAATTCTTTTTCTACTTTCACGCCTTTAAAACTAATATATCTAGATTTTGCATATGAGGAAATAATTCCATGGCATTTGTCTATCTGAATCTGGTTTATTTCACTTAACACAATAGTCTCTGCTTCCGTCCTTTTCATGGCGGACAACCAGATTTTCTGCCTATTTACCACATTTTCTTTATCCACTGTTGGGCCTCTAAGTCAATTCTATGATTTGGCTGTTGTAGACAGCCCTGTTATAAACATGAGTATGCAGATAACTCTCTTTATTCTATGCTAATGTTGATTGCTTTTGGTGATATAGCCAGGAGTGGTCCAGCTGGATCACAGGGTTCTATTTTTAGTTACTTGAAGAACCTCCTAACTAATTTCCATAGTTATTTCAGTTTGATTTATAAAGCACAAACGCTAGTGACTCAAAGGGGTGTTATAAAGATCAGATGATATAACATGTTTAAGGGATTATGCTCTGTGTCAATCAGAGTTAAATCCTAAATTGATGTTAACTTTCCAACCTACAGAGTGACTTCATTTTCCAGGTTTGAGATGAAGCATGTCATCTCAGAGACAACACTTCTCCCCTTCCAACTACTACCCACTCCAGATTAGAAGAGACTGAAGTTGGTAGGACTATTGATTTTATCCATTAAAAATGTCTTTCACCACCTATAGTGGTGTGCTAATAACAATTTCAAAGGTGTTCTTTTATTGGTATGTTTTTTGGGTTTTGTTGTTGTTGCTTTTGTTTGCTTGTTTGTCTTTTGCCTTTTGTTTTTGAGACAGGGCCTTGCTGTCTCTTAGCTTGCCTGGAGCTCACTACTGTAAACCAGGCTCCGGGTACACTTATAGAGATCCATTTGCCTCTGCCTTCTGTGTGCATGATTAAGGGCATGCATCAACATACCCAGTCCACAGTTCCCAGTCTTATGGCTATAGTTGTGAACCAGATAGATATGTTAGTTACTTTTTGTAAAGTTGTCTCTACATCCTAGTAGAGAGTATCCTTTGGGGAATTGTCTTCACCAGACTATCCTGGGAGAATACCTTTGCATTGTCTTGACTGCTCTTAGATGTAGGAGGGCCCAGTGCACTGTGCTTGTGCCATCTCTTGGATTGTAGGCCTGGGTTGTATAAGAACAGAAGATGAGCAATGCACAGGGAACATTCCAGAAAACATCATTCTCCTGTGGTCTCTGCTTCAGTTCTTGCCTCCAGGTTTCTGCGTTCAGTTCCTATTCAAGCTTTCTTTAACTATGGATAGTGGTCAGAAAGATGAAATAAGTTATTTCCTCGCTAATTTGCTTTTGGTCATGGTGTTCATTATAGTAGCAGAAACCAAAGTAAGAGAACAGACAAGATATTCACTGTCACAGTGGGGCTCATGGTCTAATGGAGCAAAATAGACAATCAGCTTAGAAAGGAGATGGCCAATATTAGCTAGTGATGAGTACTGTGTATGCTGGTGGATGCAGTTCAGAATGGCTGGAAAGTTGTATTTGATTGAGTGGTCAGCAAATTATCTCTGGAATACCACTCTTTATTGAAGGTCAAGAAAGATTGGTTTGAAATTTGAAATGTGGGGAGTGGCTGGTTCCAGCAGACAGAGTAGTTAATGGAAATGTCCTAAAGCAAGAAGAAAGCTGAAAATTTCAGAGTGAAGGGAAAGGCAGGAACAGTCAGTGGAGAATGAAAGGAAAAGATCCCAGAAGGTACAGTTGGAATTGGCACAGGGTAGACAAGACAGGACCATGGTAAAGTGTTTAGAAGAGTACAGCTTCGTTTGTAAGTTTCAGTGGCTTCTTAAGGGTGAGTTTATACAGGGACATGAAAGGACTTACAAGGTTCAGGACGATCATTCCCACTGACGTTGGAAGAACAGTTTGTAGAAGAACAAAAGGGGAGACAGATCTCAATCAACATGTCACTGCACAGGTGACGTGGGCTTGGAGCTTGGTGGTTAACACAGGACCTAGAGATGCACAGATTCTGGCAATACTTTTGAAGTTATTTCAGCAGACCATGTTGACAGTTTGGACGCTGGCCATCTAAGAAAGAGAAATTTGAGTATTAAACCTCTGGGCAGATTTTTATTTTTACGGTTTTCTGAAACAATTATTTGAGATGGGAAAGACCGAGGAATACTCTGAGATGTTGCATATATTCATGGCAGAAGAAAACATGAGAGAAAATGGAGGGATTGAAAAGAAGCATGGCATGAAGCACAAAATAAAATGGAGAAATACATAATTGGAAGAAGCAAAGGAGAAGAAAATGAATTTCAGTGCTTGTGGGGAATTTAAGACAAAGTATGGAGAGATGTGCTGGCATTTGAAAACCCTACTCAGAGCAGTTTGGTCTGGTCATTAGACTCAGTGGAGGACAGGAACTGTAAATAAATGCTGCCAGCCTGTAAGGGGTAGGATCTGAAGGTATTTAGGAGCTAGACTCTTGGGAGGACTGAGAGAGAATTCGCTTACTTCAGAATTTTATACATCTATATAGCATTTTCAGTTTAGTTATTAAACAATAGGTAGCAAAGAGAAGCTCCTACAGGACAATTTTCCTGTGGTATACTTTGAAAATCTCAGTAGACGGACAGAAATATGCAGTGTCTCAGCGTTTTCCATTGGCCCCACTTCTTCTGAGGGACAAGAAGCAGAGGCTAGCATCACGTTCAGCAGTCAAAAATTCACAGAGCAAATGTAGCATTTCTTCTTCAAAGATTCAAAATTAAGAAAATATTTTGGGGTTGGAAACTTGGGAGAAATGTGATGTGCTGCTCCCTGTCTGTCCAAGACCAAAAATTCCAAAGAGCTTGGAAAAAACACAACGGAAACCATCCTGCAGCTTTGTTCTTGGTTAACTGTTCTTCCTTCAGGACCGACCTAGGCTCCCGACGTGAAGCTTCCTTCTGTTTTGTTTTTGATTTTTTTCTTCTTGAGATTATGAACATTCCCCAAGAGAATAAAGTAGGAAAATCAACACAGACACTGATGAAATATCACTTTTCCTATAATTATAGTTTGTCCTTACAAGCAACTATTGGTGAGCCGTAGGAAGGATTGGAGCCACTTGATATGGTTTGGAGACTGTCTATTTTCAGTGGGATTCTCTTAATCTCTGAGTTATCTCTCCAGCTCTGTGATGAAATTATCAAATTAGAAGTTCTTCTTCTCTCTACACCCCCAGAGGCAGAAAGATATGGTCTTCGGGTGGTTGAGGACAGATAATTATGGACCTTTGGCAAATGCTTTGATAGATCATTTCCAATCACTCGTGAGCTGTGTGGGTGGGAATTAATCAGAAACCATAAAGAAGTAGCCCAACTCTGGCATCAGAGAAACATAGCCAGTTCAAACATAAGTCATAGACCTAGAAGGGATGGCAGCGTGTTTGGTCTATATATGAGTTCTGCACTGGACATGGTGCCTACGCATTCATTACTGAACTGAGAGCTGAGCAGAGCCGCTTTCATTTTAATTCCCACCTCTGTGCAGTCTTGTAACTGGCCGAAGTAGATGATAGTGCTTCCCTCTATTACTCTGTTTATTGACTGATTTTCGTGGAATTCTAGAAATTTCCTGTAGAGGGATAATAATTGAACTGGAATGCATCTGGCAGGGAAGAAGGTTATAGCTGCAGCCAAGCTTTAGGGAGGGACTCTAGGGACCCCAACAAGTAAAGAAGGAAATGGTGGGAGGAGCATACACTGTAACAGGGTCTGCATTGTTGTTGCAGTGGGGTTTAACACTGAGACTGCCGGGTTGCTCTGAGAGTGTTCATGAATCTTCAGGAGAAAAAGTTCAACACTACAAACTGGGAAAGGGCACTCACATATCCGAATTTACATGATCCAATAAACCTGGTGTATGTAAGATTGCACTATACACTGCCTGATGTCATATTTACAGAACGTTTACAGTACTTGTTATTATTGAACAGTACAGTAAAATGTTATGATTGAAGCCCTGAATTTTACGTGTTTAAACTTAAATTAGTTATGTTAAACATGTTATTTAAGTTTATTAAAAGCATTTAAATTTATTTCAATTTAACTCAAGTGGCTAGATGGGTCTAGTGCCTATCATAGCTAAATGCTTTAGCATCCACAGTACTGCACGATCCACATAGGTAGAAGAGCCCAGTAAGGCAGTTCGGAGTTTGGAAGGCAGGGTAGGCAGTGCAGTCTCATAGATTAAGAGATGAGAGAATGAATGCAGCTCAAGTGAGCACAGATCTTATGAGACAGGACTTCTATAAGCAACAGGAGATTTAGGACTGGCCAAGCACATACCTTTTGCCTACACTAGAAAGACACAGCAAGGTTCTTCACCACACTCAGAATTTGCTCTCTTCATGCAGATGGCAAAAGTCAAGAGGACAAAGAAGAACTCATGAGACCTCTTCAGGAAGATTCCTCAAACTGTAGTATTATCTCTCCCTTCTACACTCTGCTGGCCAAAGTATGGCTTAACATTGAACCCAAATTGTCCATACTGCAAGAGGGATAACGTTGAAAGCACAACAGAATGAACATTCAGGGGAAAGTGAGGACTTGGTCCTGGAGTTCAATCTGCCACAGCCGTATGGCAAGCAGGTTAAATCTGGACTTCAGACTGCAATTTTGTTAGCTCTACAGTTTGTGTTCCTTCCTCCACCCTAAATACTTCATGTCGGATCAAAGACAGTTTTACCATCCATGTGACTCCTGTTCTCTGAGACCGATGTTATGTTTCCATCCTTTCAAAAACCTGATATTCTGCTTTTAAAGTTTTGTTATTTATCTCACCGAATGACTATCATTTTTGTGGTCCTTGGCTACAATCAATCCACAGGATTTGGCTCTGTCACTGAGTTGGAGGTGTAGTTTCACAGAGGTTCAAAGAATCTGGTAGTCTGCAAATATTTTTGTCTTGACCATGGACCATCTCAATCACTCAGGGTCTTGGATTCCACTGTCAAAGGCTGGAGCCCTGCATCTGTCAGAGTCCCAGTGCCTTGAGTTTAAATTTTAACTTAGAGATTTCTTGCTGCGCTTCCAACCAAATACTGCTTTGCTTATTTAATCGACTCACTTAAAAAATTACACACAGTACAATTTTCTTGGTAGTGGACAATTCCCTTGATCTCTATCTCTCTTTATCATCTTGTATATAGTAGCACAATCATGATACTCTTAATCCATCACTCTCAACATTCTATGGAGATATGGCTGTTCCCACTTCTAGCCTTTTCTAGTAGTTTCCACAAATAGAATTATACAAGGTAAACTTTGATTTTGCATCTGAGAGTAACCTGTACTTATGACATGTATCAACGACTCATTCCTTTTTGTTCTAAGCAGTATTTCATTGCAAGGCTATATCATACTGTTAAAGCTTTCTGGCATTGAGAAACATGCACATTCTTGCTTGAGTTTTTGACAAACATGAAAAGGCCACTATGAATATTTGTATCTATTTTTATATGAATGAATATTTTACAGATTAATGAATAGGCACTTCTGAGCAGGGTTGCTTAATTATATGTTAAAGTATGTTTAATTTCTGAGAAACAGTCAAATTGTTTTCTGCAGTGGCCATAGCATACTGGCTTCCTCTCACCAGTGAGTGGCAGCTCAAGAAGCTTTGTACTACCTACTACTGTCTTCTCTGTCACCTTTGGATCCCAGACCCCACTCATTTCCTCTGTTTGGCTTGTTTGTTACTTTCCTCTGGATTAGATTTTTTAAAAATGAACTAAAATACATCAGGTTTTCCGGCCACATTTGATAGGAAAGGAGACCTGGACTGAGTAATAAGAAGAGAACAAGCTGAGTACAGCATTTCTCTCTCTGCATCCTGACTACAGACATACAGTGCCTGTCTCCTGCTTCTGCTGTAATGCCTTCCACGACATGATGACCCACAACTCTAAGTCAACAAATTCTTCTTTCCTCAACTTGTTTTTATCTTGTGTTCTGTTACACACATAGGGCAAGTGTGGAACTAGTAACTGAATGAGAAAAACAAAGAAGACAGGAAGAGGAAAGGAGAAGGAAGGAAGCAAAGTTAAGTAGACAAAGGGAGCAAGAAGAAGGGAAGTGGAGATGGATGCAGGGAGGGGAAGAGGAAGGAGCAAGAGATTAGAAGAAATGGAGAGATGAAGGGGAAAATAGGAAAGCAAAAGAAAAAAGCAAAATAGGTTCCTCAATGGTAAACAAAAACAGCTTTTAAAAATTGCATATACGTGATGATGATGATGGTGATGATGATGATGATCAGCACAAGTGAATTAAAAATAAGAGCCAAGAAGATAAAGTCAAGAGAGGACTAAGCACAGAGTGTGGTAGAAGTGAGAGTGCTAGAAATGTAGTAGAAAAATGGAAAAAAGAGACTAAAACAACAACAGCAACAAACAAAACAAGGTTAACAAATGGAGAAAGTCATAAATAAAATTCAACGAATGTATGATCAAGAATAGACACATCCTAAAAGTCCAATACAGTTAAAATTCTGTTAAGTGTATAAAGAGACTAGGAGGGAAAGAAAAGAGAAAAATGAGGTGTTACAGAGGCTTATTTCTTGGTCTTTCCAAACTGGTAGACATCTGTTTATTTGCATAGGAGGGAGGGCCCGTGCCGACTGTGCCACTGATGATGGACACTTGTCTTTCCATTGGCTCATGCTGTGGTTGAGTCTCCACTGAACAAATGTCCATGTCAGACATGTCTTCAAGGTAGATATTTCCCCCTCCCCCCTTTGTGTGTGTGTTGGGGGGCCTGGAAAGGCTGTCTCTCCCTTCTGAGACCCTCTAGTTCACATCTACTACACTAGCTGTTGTAGCAGAGAGGTGTCTTCCTTTATTTTTTGTAGTATGAACATAGTGCACTTCCCCAGCTCTTGACTTTGGGCTCAATATAGAATCAAACTTCTGGATAAGTTTTAGTTGATTAGGGCACTCACTATCCATTGAAGGCAGGGTTCTTTCCTCACGCCCTTTCTAAGAATATATATATATTCTTTGCTCAGCTTTTACCTGGACTTTGTTTTCCAGAACAGCCTCTCTGGGTCTTTCCTTTCCCAAGAGTTGTGACAGTTGAGACAGAAGCTTTTCAACCTATAGATAGTGTTTAGTTTTCAGCCACTGAACTAGCTGATTTTCTTTAAAATCACATTATTTTTTATTAGTTTAGGCTAATTAAATAATACAACTGATTTTTATTATGATTTTATATGTGTGGATAGTGTATGTTGATTTCATTCACCCTCCCATTACTTTCTTTTGTCCATTTTCTCTTCTCTAAAAGTCCCCTATCTGCTTTACAAAAACACCAAAATCTAGACTTTGCATAAGCGAGGAAAGTGAAACCTATATTTGCTAACATTACTCATATTTTACCAATATAGTTTCGTTTGATATTGCCAAATCAAAAGTTTTTCTCTAATATCAAATAAATATTACCCATAAATGGTCTCCAAGTTACATACAAGTTACATAGCTCGGTTTTTGTTTGTTTGTTTGTTTGTTTGTTTGTTTTTGGTTCTTTTTTTTGGAGCTGGGGACCGAACCCAGGGCCTTGCGCTTCCTAGGTAAGCTCTCTACCACTGAGCTAAATCCCCAGCCCCAGCCCAAAGAATTATTTATTTTTATTTTTTTATGTATAGGAGAACACCGTCAATGTCTTTCATGCACACCAGAAGAGGGTATTAGATTCCATTACAGATGGTTGTGAGCCACCATGTGGTTGCTGGGAATTGAACTCAGGACTATCTGGAAGAGTAGTCAGTGCTCTTAACTGCTGAGTCATCTCTCCAGCCCAGCTTGGTTTTAAATAGTAGATTATCTTTCAATATAACATCGGCTTTCCGCCTTCCTGGGAGGATAACATGACAAAATGTCATTGTTTCCTACTGTTGACCTGTCTGCTCTGGGAATCACTCCCAAGCACTATACCTGGCTATGTGGCTTGTGAGGCTGTGGGCTTGTCAGAAGGGTAGCTGGGCTTAGCATTCATCTGGCTTCCCTACTGAGGTAGCTTCAATGTTCTTTCCCACTGCCAGGAACCTCTGAGGTTGTGTTGGGCTTGCTTCACTATATGGAGAATCTTCCTTTCTGCTGTTTCTTGGCATCCTGGCATTTATTTTGTGGACTCCCAAAGCATTTTTTCTTCTATTCTTACTCCCTTATCTTTTTCTACAGCGATGGCCACTAGTCCACCAACTTATGTGACTTTTCTACTCTCATTCTACCGCCACTTTACATTCCAAATCACCAGAGAACTTGGTCCTCAACTCTATCTGCTTTTATGGGAATTCAGACTTAAACTAGCTTATTCTTGTCTTCTATCCCTAATTCCCACCTCCTTTTATTTGCGGTCTATCTTCCTGTCATTGTAAAATGTTCCACATTGCATGAACCGTGTCTGTTTAAGTTCCCATCTTAGTCTCCATGTCCTGACACGTACTAGCTATTCCTGCCCTCGCATTGCCTCTGGATGTGCTGCAGCATTTGGCATGGCAGAGCAGGTATGGTGGTAGGGGACACAGCTGTGTGCCCTCAAATATGTAAGAAAGGTTTCCAAAGTTCAGCTTGACATCAGTAAAATGATGTTACTAGGTCCTGCTGTGAAGAAGGGTCATATTTTTAAATCACCTGTGTGCCTAGCTTATATTAGTCTCTAAAATGAGTATTTCTCTGTTTTCAGTGTCTGATGACTTTGAGACCAAGTCTTTCTCCTCTGAAAGATGACATTGTAAGGATGCACATCATGGAGTTAGTCTGTTTCTATCCAGGGCATTAGTTTTTCAACATTCTAGGAGAGTCCTACAATGGGTTTGTGTTACTGTTACAGTCTTGGTAGATTATTTCAATAAAGAAAGTGATTCCCTTCATGTTATAAACAGGAATGTAAGCAAAAGCAATTATAGAACACAATTTCTTAATTGTATGGTGATATTGGATGAAAGAAGAAAGTTACAAGACAGGCACCAGCATCCCATTTCTACTTTGGACCTCAAGTATCATAAAAGGGAGACTTGGGGTGAGGAGGGGAGAATAGAGTCTTAGAGGTAGAAGAGATGTTGGGTTACCTAGTAACCATGGTAATAATACCTAATGTTTACTGAACACGTGAAAGAGAGCATGTACCTAGTGGTTCACTGGTGATCCCTTCTCAACAATAAAGTACACAGTTATATGGGTCATGATATTATCACACCCATTTTGCAGATAAGGAAATTATGGCAGAAGAATTAAGTAACATGTCCAAGGTCATATTCCTAGTGGGAAACAGACACTGGAAGTCATACACCAGAACTTGCATTTAACCCTGTACCTGCTGCTCCTTAACTTAGCTAGTGCTGCCATGGACAATGATGGTTTTCATGGTTCCATAATAAATACACTTAGTTTTTTTTTAAGTCATGAGTATAAACAATTCTCCAAATTTCTTAAACCTTGGATCCTACTTCAGCCTTTCAGAAAAAATTGCTCGAATCTTTTCCTTAATAGTTTGAAATTTATTCCATCCCTTCTGTATTTTCTCTCCTCTAGAACAAGTGTCCTTTAATCTCTGCTGTCACTTGTGTGTCTAATGTTGCATGATCACAAGGGGGTTAAGGCACAGGCCTACTGGTCATTGTAGATGTGAGGTTTTCAGTGTAGTACTAGTCTGCATTTCTGATTTAACCTGCCTATTCTTGGGCTTTTCCTCAAGGATAGAAAGTTCTGAAGTGTTGAATGGAAGCAGGAATTCTATACTCTGCAGGGAGACATGAAATTCTTGGCAAATAATAGGCACATAGCAACATTATAATAATCCCAAATTCTGTTTTAAAAGATTATTGAATATTTCAAACAAAATATGGAGAGTATTCTGGAATGTATACATAATAAACCAAAAAAAATAGAAATGAAATAAAGATGGAAGAAAAGAACAGTCTTGTAACATTTAAATATCTAATATGAAAGGATTTGCTATTAATTTCTGGTATATTATGATACATTGTGAATATGTATTATAATCCAAAATTAACCACTAATGAGGGTAGCCAAATAGTAAAATATAGAGCATACTAAAAGATAATTAATTTAAAAGAATCAAAATAAAAACAAAGGAATAAAGAAAAATAAGAAATAGAAAAGAAATACAATGAAGAGTTTATATCACATTGAAACTAATTGTATTAAATATTATTGAATAACGGTGAATACTAATATTATAAAAGCTAAATTTTCAGTATAAAGGTGCAGAGTAAATAAATAATAGTACAGCAAGAGATATATCATGAAATGTTCAGAGCCACCTAAGTAGAGGTCTATTGACTTCCCTGATATCGGAAGCATAAAGCAGTTATGTAGATATTCAAAGCCTTAACATGAGGAGGTAACATGAGAAAAACAATGTGGAAAAAGGACTGTGCTGGGCACAAATGCATGAGGAAAACATTTCTCCAAGCAATTCAGCAGGCTTGGCAGGTGAACAAAGTAATACTTTTCTTTTTCTAATTTGTAGAGAACTTTGATGCATCAAGTTCAGATGCCCGGAAGCGGTGACTTCTTTCTTACCTCCTCCATGATAGTTCCGCACCTTCATCCGAAATCTCAGCTGTGAGCTCAGGAGTGACCAAATGAATTGAGCACCACTTTCCTTTACTGGCTGAGGTTTGGTGATCAGTTTAGCTGGAGGACACGTTTTCTTGATCCATTGTAATTTGTTTTCCTTAGTTTCTTTGATACTATCCACCAACCATAATAGCATACAACAGATAATGAACTATAACATGATAAACAGAATATAGAAACAGGAATGAGCAGCCGGTATGGTTATTGTTCAAGTTTTGCCAGTGGATGTTAGGGGGGGTAAGAATAAAATATGATGCTGTTGTGTCTCTATTCATCATGTCTTTCTCTGGAACTGTTGTTTGCTAAGAAGTAAGGGTTTCAAGTGGCAAATTATTTTCTAACCATACAAGAATATATGCTCAATTCTTCATAGCTGGTATGTACCAGGCCTCTGATAGAAAAGTAAGTCTGGAATATTCCTTAACCTCCTCTCCTCTCCTTAGACTTCTACTTAACATCCTTACGAAGTGCTCTTTACATGGGTCAAGCAGAGGTGTGATTTCCTTGGCAAAATTCATAACCTCCAAACTGCATGTTCACTCTGTCTCAGGTACAGTGTGCTTGTCTTCATCCTTGGTGTGGGACAACAGAGCTGAGGCACACATTCTGTGACGAGTGGTTGTGCTTGTTTAGTTTTACGTCCACATTCTTGAAAAGTTTTGAGGGTGGTTTTGTCCCCCTTTCCACTCAAAGGGAGCAAAGATGTGGATTGAATTGTTTGGTGAATATAGTTAATTTAGTTGGTTGGGTTTGTTATGAAGAAGTGATTAAAATTATCATAGGAAAGGAAGGCTAATAAGCTTGAGAAAGATTCTGGTACATTTTGGCTTTTAGTAGGGCCAGCATAATGTTTTGGCAATGAGAAAAATCAAAAGAGAGAAAAAAAGTGAATTCATGATCTACTAAGAGTGGAAAATATGCACCAAGTAAATGAATTAAAAGGCACTTTCCACTGCTGTGTGTTATTCTTTGAACTACTCACCCAGAAGTATCACAGCTTGGTGTGCTGGGTAGGGGGAAGAGCTAAAATGTAAGAGACTGCTCTTAGGTACCATCCGATATTGAGGAATAAGGCATTGCTTCTGGTGCTGTGGATCTAGTAGTTCACTGACCATCTGGACTGTGTGTGCCTTGCAGCCTTGTGAATTAAATCTAAAGGGAGCTCTCACATCTTTGACTTAGATCTGACCTTTGGGTGTTGCTTTCCTGCCTGACTCAGACTCCAGGGGAAAAGAAAATACATTAAGAAAGCAACCCCTCCTTTTGTTAGGAAATTGTCTTGCTCTTGGATGATGCTACTGCTCTGCCTGTGTCCCCCTTCCAGTGAAAGGCCTTCACAGAAAATTTCTGCACAGGCTTGCCAATGATGATGCCTTTTTTCTGGATTTCACCCTCTTAGTTTTCCTTTTTTGGGGGGGTGGGGTGAGCCGGAGAGTTTCCAGCTTTCCCACACAGCACCAGACCTCCTCTTTTACAAACTACCATCTCCTCCTGATACACAGATCCATGGAAGGAAGGGCTCTTGCTTCCAAATGAGAGAGGTACAAAGTGACCTGGAGCAGAAGCAAGTATACTTGATGGATTTCTTCTCTCTCTCTCTCTCTCTCTCTCTCTCTCTCTCTCTCTCTCTCTCTCTCCTCCTCTTCCTCCTCCTCCTTCCTCTTCTTCCTCTTCCTCTTCTTCTTCTTCCTCTTCTTCTTCTTCCTCTTCTTCTTCTTCTTCTTCTTCTTCTTCTTCTTCTTCTTCTTCTTCTTCTTCTTCTTCTTCTTCTTCTTCTTCTTCTTCTTCTCTCTCTCTCTCTCTCTCGTCATAAATAACACAACACAACTTCTATTGTTCTTATCTAATTTAATTGATTTATTATTTTTTTAAGATTGCAAGCTCTTAATATTCGCTATAATATATTGATACATAGTTTTAAAACTAACTCAGCTCTAAGGCCCTAAAGCTTTCTTGAACTAAACAAGAAACCAACTCTAAAATTTAGTATGTGGATCCTTGATAGTTCATTGGAATAATGTTATGCTTTTCTCAAATTAAATTCTTTAAAAATTATTTCTTTCCTCAACATGCAATAATTACATGAATTAATTTGTTTTTCTTCAACACCCTACCATATTTTACGTTGATCACATACTCCTTCCCTCTGTCTTCCTTCACTTGTGGCTCTGCTTTTATTTATTTATTTTTTAATATAAACTCTATTTTCAGAAATTAAACCTAATCCTGCCATTTTCTTCCTTTCTTTTCCTTTTTCATTTCCTCCCAAGTGTTTTCCTTTGCTCCTTCTCAAATTTATGACCTCATTCTCTTTTTGTGTATATATACATAAATATAAAATATAACCCACTGAACCTGTTTGGTGTTCCTTGAATGAATAGGATTTCAGGGCTGACCAATTGATATTGGATAAACAATTAGGGGCCTCCTCTCTGGAGAAGGCAACCCTTCAGCTCTCAGCATCCCTTGGTTGCTTATAGTTCTCATGAGGTGGGTTTCATGGGACTTCCCATGTCTATATTAGCATATCTATTGGTGTTGTGCTTGTTCAGGTTTTGCCTGACAGCTATCTTGTCTACATATGTAAGAGAAGCTTCACTGTCATTTCTAGAAAAATATAATGTCACAGCAGATATCCTGGTCCTCTGACTCTGGCCTGTTTCTAGCCTTTCTTCTAAGTGGTTCCCCTTAGAGGCAAGAGTTGTACTGTAGATGTATTCATTTCAAATTAAATTCTACAAGAATTACTGAGACTACAAACCAGTTCCAAAATAAATATATCACATGTTCAGACTTTAATGAACATAAGATCTATGTGAAAAGACAAAATAAGCAATTTAGAATATGACTTACGTGTTTTCTACTATATGAGACATAGTGCCTGCTTGCCCTCACTCATGCTGGGCAAGTTCATGCCTTCACTGGTATTAAAAAGCCTGCTTCCTTGAGATTCTGGCATAAACCAAAGACTAGCTGAGATATCCAGCCTCATGGACTAAACAGTTCTTGAATTCTTGGACTTTCTGTAAAAGATAGCCACTGTTGGAAAAGTTGGACCACTGCCTCTAAGCCACTCTAATAAGTCCCATATGTATATTCATATATATCATATATATTCATTCTATTATTTTTCTTTAGTGTACCCTGAAACTACACACAGTTACACACCCTTATACATATAGATTACATTTTAAATTGATTTAATAAATACAATCTCTAGACAAATCATTTTAAAGTGTCTAAATTTTAAATATATATATTCATATTACACACACATAAACACATATATTTATGTCACTTTTCTCTAGAGAACCCTGAGTAATATATGTATCTACACAAACTGTTACATACACTTATAGATTTGTATAGTTACTTGATATTTTTAATCAATTAACTATCTAAATCTTCTAGACCAGTCAGTTAAAAGTGTGTCCTAATATTTTTCATTCTTTTGATGTACATGTTTCTAGAGTTTCACTATTATGAGCTGTGATTACTTCCTTTAAAAACATGTTCTTTTTCATATATGATAATTTATTTCTGTTGTTATTTTCACAAAGGGATTTTATTTTGTTTTGAAAACTTAAAAAATGGTCCAAATATACAAAGGAGAATGATGCGCATTTATATACCTGCCATGGATCTTAGTCCATTTGCTTCATGTTCATTTACATAAAACATAAAGATTATAGAGAATGTGATGCTCAGTATCTTCCCCTGGTGTTATTCTTCTTGTTGCAATCCAGATCTGTATTGCTTTTCCTCACCCCATTTTAATCTGTTCATGTGTAATTGTGTTGTTAATATAAATGTCTCTCTTGTTTTGAAATCATGCATAGATTTCAAGGAATGTAGTATCTGAAACTTAACTTTTTATTCAGTCTGTTTCAGAGAGGCCTTATTAAATAATGAAACAGAGAGCTACACTATTTTAAAAGTTATACAGGATTCTAATATTTGAAAATATCAAGTGCTATTCAATATCCTCCCTCCTTCTTTAATTTAATTTTCCCTATATTAAACAATTTTACATTGGAAACTCTTGGACTTGTCTGTTTGTATATTATATAAAATTTTCTCTAGAATATATGCCCAGGGGTAGAGTTTCTTAGTCATGTAGTACAGAGGTTATCAAGTATTTTAGATACTTCCAAATTGATCTTGAAAATAATTTGACTAATTTAAACTCCCACCAGGAGTTTACAAAACTTCAGTTTTTCAGTTTAAACAAATAGTTTGAGATGTTTAAATGTTAGTTGTTCTGAGGTCTGAGGTGTCATTACCATATTGTGCAATTCATAGGTCTCTGGAGGTTTATTTTAGAGCTAGAGATACTCTTTCTTCTTAATGTCTCTCTCGAAGACATTATATTTTAGTCATTCTGTTAGTTATGTTCATTGACTTGAATTAGTGAATTAAAATTATCTATTAATGTTTGTGAGTTTTTCATAGGTAAGGCTTTTCTGTATTTTCTCCTTAGATTTATTGATTGGGTTGTGGTGTTACTTGTATGATTTCTTCTCAAAAAAAAAAAAAGAAAAAGAAGAATATTTATCTATTGTCTAGAGTGTTACATGTTGTATGAGAAATAATCCTGTTCAAGAAGAGTTGAAAATTCTACCTTTGAACCAGCTGGCTTGCACTTTACCAGATTGTAGATAGTAGAGTTGGAAGTGGTATTTCTTTCTTAGTTACTCATGTTGGATTTCCTCCAGTTTTCTTTTATTTAACCTTTGTCTTCTTTCCTATAATATTCACCCGCGTTTCCAGGTTCTACTCTTAGTGGAAGTCAGATATGTTCATGATCATCCAGATGATACAGGATGACTATAATTTGACAAAATAGAACACAACTGATATGCAGAGGATCTGAATAAACAAGAAAGTTCACTGGAGGCCAGTGAGCACACAGAAAAGAGCTTTGCCTTATCACTCATTAGGAAACGCAAATCAAAAGCACACACAGTTATCACTTCACACCCAGGATGGCTGTAATCACAGAGATAGCAGTCAGTGCTGGGTAGGTTTGGAGAAGCTGGCACTCCCAAGCTTCCCTGGTAGGAATGTGAAATGCTGTGAGGTGAATTTGGAAAGACCGTACTATATACCCCAGGAAAACTGCATATAGCTGTATCCCATAAAGAATCCAAAACATAGCCTCACACAGAAAATATGAACACAAATGTTTTAGTTCTATTATTTACAGTAGCTCAGAAATGAAAACACACCAGATGCCCACCAACTGAATAGATAATTCACATATAGTATGATCACATAATAGATTATTAGTCAGCCATAAGTAAATGAAATACTGACTTGTGGTATAGAAAGAATGAGTGTTATGCTGAGTGACAGAAGCCTGCAATGATCTCTCCATACATATATTGTATGATGTACATGAAATGTCCAGAAGAGACATATCCACAGTGGTTTCCCAAAGCCAATGGATGGAGAATCAGGAGCGACTGCTAATGTGATGAAGTTTCTTTTGGGAGTGAAGGAAATGTCCTAGGATTAAATAATGATGGTCATGCAACTCTACAAATATACTAGAAGTGTGTTTGTATACTAGTTTGGGATTATAAGTATGTGAGCATTCAGATATGAGTATATGGTAACTAATTAGCATGATGTACTAACATTATTAGTAAAACTATGTCAGTAACATTCAGACTGTATAATCATGTGGATGGGAATAATTTCAGGTCAATAGTTTCATATTTGATCCAATTCCTGTGTTCTGGAATCTCTGTATGAGGTTCATTCTTCCTTAAACTGGGGTTTTAATTTTTGACCAGTTTTAATACGTAGGAAAAAATTGTATTGACCTGAATTTTCTTCTTTTACCCAGTCTTCCACTGATTCTTGTGCTGAGGTAATGCATGAATCAAGGAGGAAATCTGTTGGCCCTTTTCACAATTTCTACCTTTACATAATTGCAACTGCTCTAGTACCTTCCATGTCCCTCCTCCAAAGGTTGATGTGAAGATGGTGGTTTTCCCAGAGTTCACATATTATCTCTTCCTCTTTAACTGTTTTCATAATTAAAGCAATTGCAGGCAGTTACACTGGTTATGAAAGAAGAAACATCACAGTGGTATAGCATGCCCTGTGGTAAGTCACATTTTGGGTGAAATTGTCAAGATTATGTAATGACTGATCAGAGAGTGAAATTTTTCTTCTTTAGTGTTTTGGTTGGAATTTATTCATTAAGCAAAGTGATAGTTTTCCTAATGATATTTTTATCTAAGTGTATGTACTTTGACCACAGTCACCCCATTATGCTTTCCAGTCCCAATTTCTGCTAGTTCTCTTCATTTTCCCAAATACTTCCCCTCTACATTCATGTCATATTTTCATCTATTTATTTATTATCTATTGTATCTATTATCTATCTATCTATCTATCTATCTATCTATCTATCTATCTATCTATCATCTATCATCTATTTTCTATTCTTTCTATTCAAAGTGGTTCCAAATATAAGAGGAAATGTACTATTTCCCTTTCTAGGTCTCTTATTTAACTTAATATAATGATATTCAGTTCCACTTATTTTCTCCAAATGACTTTGGTCCTTTCTTTGTTTCATACATCCTCCTTAGATAAGTTTGTTTATATAGAGGACAAGAAGATAGAGGATTAATCTAATTATTACCTCATGTGCCAGTATAAACTTTATCCCTACCTTTACTGATTATGATTGACAGCAAAGCTGAATCTCCAACTGATGGCCTTGGCCTGAAATTGAATCCCACATCCCAGCCATGTCTCACTTTTCCTGTCTATGAAACAAGGATGATAAAGGCTATAACTTCCTAAGGGTTATTATAAAGTTTACTACCCATATGGACACATAATACATGTTGTTCACATATAGAAAGGCAGGATGAGAACAAGCAAAAACTGGGTAAGTCAGTAATGGGAATTGGGGGGAGATAGATGGATGATAGATAGATGGATGGATAGATGATAGATAGATAGATAGATAGATAGATAGATAGATAGATAGATAGATGAGATAAGATGAGGGAGAGGGAGAGGGAGAGGGAGAGGGAGAGGGAGAGGGAGAGGGAGAGGGAGAGGGAGAGGGAGAGGGAGAGGGAGAGGGAGAGGGAGAGGGAGAGGGAGAGGGAGAGGGAGAGGGAGAGGGAGAGGGAGAGAATTTAAAGAAGTTTATGACAGGTCCCAATGGTGCTCACAGTGCTGTGAGACAGTTTGGGCCCTAGCCTTTCTGGGATAGGCCTGACTTTCTTCAGCTAATCCTTTAGTCAGACCTGTTAACTGGTAGTTGCTTTGGCTTTAATTGGTACTCAGAGGCAAACCATTCCTTTCTTAATCTGCCCATGGCTTCTGCTGACCTAGATTTCTTGTTTCTACAATTCCTCTTCCAGCTTTTCCAGCAGGGAGGCCACATAGCGAAGCTGAGGAGGGTGTGGTTCAAGGAGGCAGCTGTAACATCTCAAAACCTCCTTAATCCACAAAGAAGTTCCTGACTGCTCTGATTATCTCCAGATTCTCCTCCACAGGGGGCAGATGGAAGGTCCATTTTCCTACTTCCACTGAAGGCCTCCTAGGTGGGACTAAACTTCCATGGCTTTCTAAGGCACGTCAGGGGTGCACCCTAGAAAGCCTCTCTTCAGTTTTATTTGTTTTGTTTGCTCTGTCCCCAAACAAGCCAGAAATGAGTCATCCATTCATTCATTGGTACATTCATTCATTTGGAAAGTCTTCATTGACGGAGCCTACCACATACTGTATTTGACCCAGAGCTGAGAGAGGACACAATCGAGGCCCAGACAGACAGACAGACAGACAGACAGACAGACAGACAGTGCTCTTCTCTTCATTGGGTGAGGTTGACTGTAGCACTTGACTTTGAAGCAAGCAGCAAGGATAGCTGTTAAATATCTGTCCAGAGTGATCTGGTGAGTAAAGATGTTTAAGGAATTTGAAATGAGGAAGAAACAGGGAAGGGAGTTGGGGAACAGATAATGTCTAATACTGGCTATCAGCTCCAGGTACCTGTGACAGATCCAAGGGGAGTGGTAGTACAACTCTGTCTAGAAGGTTGTGGTGGAATTTTAAATGTTCTTTTAGCTATATAACAGAAATTAAAAAAAAAACAGCAGGTGAATTATATTACTTTAATTTAACCACATATATCCAAAATGTCATCACTTTAAGCATGTAAAGTAATCCTGACACCCTTTTGTGCTAACTCCATTTCAATTTGGGTGCTAACGCTTTTCTCAGTCATTAAAATTTGATGGTTTAACCAGATTTACATACCCGAGTCCTTTCAAACATCATTAGAAATGTTCCAGTGACAACAACTACTATTTTTGAAAAATGAAAATGGAGTACAATAAAAATGTAGTTGCTTGGTTCTGTTGGCTATATTTCAAGCATGCCATAGTTACCAGCTATTTGTGCCTACTGTATGCAACATAGCAGATCTGGAGTTTCCAAGGAGTTTATAGGCTAGGAATTCTTCCAAGTATTACATGGGATTTGGCATCAAGAGAGTGAGTGAGATCACGTAGAAGATTATGTACCTCTTCATGTGCATTTCTGAGACTTTGGCCCTTGCTTTAAATGGGCCATTTTAGATGTGGGCATGTAGTTAATTAGAACATCTCCTGCCACTACTTGGGATCAAGACCTTTGAGATTGACAAGATGTGTGGTTGGGGGTCTCTAGATGTTTCCCAGATGTGTGAAGCACTCCTGATCCCTTTGGGGTGTGATCTGGATTCACTTGGCAACAGCCTTACCTGAGGCCTGCCAAAGACCACAGTCTCCAGAGGCTCCTTTAGCTCAGATGTATCCTTCTTGGGCCTCTAGGGTAAGCATGGCCTTGTCTCAGATGCAGTTAATTGATCTGGACATACAAACTCTCCACTCCTGGCTACAAAAGCTTTTCATATTAGACCTTGCTGTTAAATGAGCTGTGGTATGCAATCTTTTTATCTAAATAATTACAAGTGTCCTTATTTAAAAAATTAGAAACATACAGTTATTTATGTCCTGTGACAGACAGATGATTTTTACAGTGAGACTTATGGGTTTTTTTTTTTTTTTGACAGACATTACAATATATTGTGATTATGGTCATCCCCACAACTCTCTATTGTCCCCCTTCTTTTCCCTCTGAACTACTTAGTGTTGTAGAGACTTATATAAAATGACACACACCCTGCTCCAGTAACCATTGGCAGCCAATTAGCTCATTAAGAAGAAATGGGGACTCATGGTCATGTCTTATATCTGTGACAGAAAATTTGAGGGGCCTGTTGTAGAAGTTGGACCAGTTCTTCCTCCCAGTCTTATGCCCTCAGAAATGACTCAGACTCAAAATATATTTACAAATACCTTGCCCATATAGCTAAGCTCAACTCTTTTTTAATTGCTATCCATTTTATTATTTAACTTTTTTAAAATTAATTAATTTATTTTTTTCTGCCTTAGTTTTTCTTTCCATCTTTATTAAATTGGGTATTTCTTATTTACATTTCAAATGTTATTCCCTTTCCCGGTTTCCAGGCCAACATCCCCCTAACCCCTCCCCCTCCCTTTCTATATGGGTGTTCCCCTCCCCATCTTCTCCCCATTACCACCCTCCCTTCAAAAATCACGGTCACTGGGAATCCAGCCTTGGCAGGACCAAGGGCTTCCCCTTCCTCTGGTGCCCTTACTAGGCTATTCGTTGCTACCTATGAGGTTGGAGCCCAGGGTCAGTCCATGTATAGTCTTTGGGTAGTGGCTTAGTCCCTGGAAGCTCTGGTTGGTTGGCACTGTTGTTCATATGGGGTCTCAAGCCCCTTCAGCTCTTTCAGTCTTTCTCTGATTCCTTCAATGGGGGTCCAATTCTCACTTCAGTGGTTTGTTGCTGGCATTCTCCTATGTATTTGCTGTATTATGGCTGTGTCTCTCAGGAGAGATCTACATCTGGTTCCTGTCAGCCTGCACTTCTTTGTTTGCTTCATCCATCTTATCTAGTTTGGTGGCTGTGTATGTATAGGCCACATGTGGGGCAGGCTCTGAATGCGCATTCCTTCAAAATCTGTTCTAAACTTTGCTCCCTATCCCCTCCTAAGGGGATTCATGTACCCCTTTTAAAGAAGGAGTGAAGCATCCACATTTTGTTTGTCCTTCTTGAGTTTCATGTGTTCTGTGCTTCTAGGGTAATTCAAGCATTTGGGCTAATAGCCACTTATCAATGAGTGCATACCATGTGTGTTTTTCTGTGATTGGGTTACCTCACTCAGGATGATATTTTCCAGTTCCATCCATTTGCCTATGAATTTCATAAAGTCATTGCTTTTGATAGCTGAGTAATATTCCATTGTGTAGATGTACCACCTTTTCTGTATCCATTCCTCTGTTGAAGGGCATCTAGGTTCTTTCCAGCTTCTGGCTATTATAAATAAGGCTGCTATGAACACAATGGAGCATGTGTCTTTGTTATATGTTGGGGCATCTTTTGGGTATATGCCCAAGAGAGGTATAGCTGGGTCCTCAGGTAGTTCAATGTCCAATTTTCTGAGGAACCTCCAGACTGATTTCCAGAATGGGTTGTACCAGACTGCAATCCCACCAACAATGGAGGAGTGTTCCTCTTTCACGACATCCTTGCCAGAATCTGTTGTCACCGGAGTGTTTGGTCATAGTCATTCTCACTGGTGTGAGGTGGAATCTCAGGGTTGTTTTGATTTGCATTTCCCTTATGACTAAAGATGTTGAACATTTCTCTAGGTGCTTCTCAGCCATTCGACATTTCTTAGCTCTGAATTCTTTGTTTAGCTCTGAACTCCATTTTTTTACTAGGTTTATTTGTCTCCCTGCAGTCTAAATTCATGAGTTCTTTGTATATTTTAGATATAAGCCCTCTATCAGTTGTAGAATTGGTAAAAATATTTTCCCAATCTGCTGGTTACTGTTTTTTCCTAATAAAAGTGTCCTATGCCTTACAGAACCTTTGTAGCTTTATGAGATCCCATTTTTTGATTCTTTTTTTTTTATTATTAACTTGAGTAATTCTTATATACATTTCGAGTGTTATTCCCTTTCCCGGTATCCGGGCAAATATCCCCCTCCCCCCTCCCCTTTCTTATGGGTGTTCCCCTCCCAACCCTTCCCCCATTGCCGCCCTCCCCCCACCAGTCTAGTTCACTGGGGGTTCAGTCTTAGCAAGACCCAGGGCTTCCCCTTCCACTGGTGCTCTTACTAGGATATTCATTGCTACCTATGAGGTCAGAGTCCAGGGTCAGTCCATGTATAGTCTTTAGGTAGTAACTTAGTCCCTGGAAGCTCTGGTTGCTTGGCATTGTTGTACATATGGGGTCTCGAGCCCCTTCAAGCTCTTCCAGTTCTTTCTCTGATTCCTTCAACGGGGGTCCTATCCTCAGTTCAGTGGTTTGCTGCTGGCATTCGCCTCTGTATTTGCTGTATTCTGGCTGTGTCTCTCAGGAGCGATCTACATCTGGCTCCTGTCGGTCTGCACTTCTTTGCTTCATCCATCTTGTCTAATTTGGTGGCTGTGTATGTATGGGCCACATGTGGGGCAGGCTCTGAATGGGTGTTCCTTAAGTCTCTGTTTTAGTCTTTGCCTCTCCCTTCCCTGCCAAGGGTATTCTTTTTCCTCATTTAAAGAAGGAGTGAAGCATTCACATTTTGATCATCTGTCTTGAGTTTCGTTTGTTCTAGGGATCTAGGGTAATTCAAGCATTTGGGCTAATAGCCACTTATCAATGAGTGCATACCATGTATGTCTTTCTGTGATTGGGTTAGCTCACTCAGGATGATATTTTCCAGTTCCAACCATTTGCCTACGAATTTCATAAACTCGTTGTTTTTGATAGCTGAGTAATATTCCATTGTGTAGATGTACCACATTTTCTGTATCCATTCCTCTGTTGAAGGGCATCTGGGTTCTTTCCATTTTCTGGCTATTATAAATAAGGCTGCGATGAACATAGTGGAGCACGTGTCTCTTTTATATGTTGAGGCATCTTTTGGGTATATGCCCAAGAGAGGTATAGCTGGATCCTCAGGCAGTTCAATGTCCAATTTTCTGAGGATCCTCCAGACTGATTTCCAGAATGGTTGTACCAGTATGCAATCCCACCAAGAATAGAGGAGTGTTCCTCTTTCTCCACATCCTCGCCAGCATCTGCTGTCCCCTGAGTTTTTGATCTTAGCCATTCTCACTGGTGTGAGGTGAAATCTCAGGGTTGTTTTGATTTGCATTTCTCTTATGACTAAAGATGTTGAACATTTCTTTAGGTGTTTCTCAGCCATTTGGCATTCCTCAGCTGTGAATTCTTTGTTTAGCTCTGAACCCCATTTTTTTTTATTAACTTGAGTATTTCTTATATACATTTCGAGTGTCATTCCCTTTCCCGGTTTCCGGGCAAACATCCCCTCCCCGCTCCCCTTCCTTATGGGTGTTCCCCTCCCAACCCTCCCCCCATTGCCGCCCTCCCCCCATAGACTAGTTCACTGGGGGTTCAGTCTTAGCAGGACCCAGGGCTTCCCCTTCCACTGGTGCTCTTACTAGGATATTCATTGCTACCTATGGGGTCAGAGTCCAGGGTCAGTCCATGCATAGTCTTTAGGTAGTGGCTTAGTCCCTGGAAGCTCTGATTGCTTGGTATTGTTGTACTTTTGGGGTCTCGAGCCCCTTCAAGCTCTTCCAGTTCATTCTCTGATTCCTTCAATAGAGGACCTATTCTCAGTTCAGTGGTTTGCTGCTGGCATTCGCCTCTGTATTTGCTGTATTCTGGCTGTGTCTCTCAGGAGCGATCTACATCTGGCTCCTGTCGGTCTGCACTTCTTTGCTTCATCCATCTTGTCTAATTGGGTGGCTGTGTATGTATGGGCCACATGTGGGGCAGGCTCTGAATGGGTGTTCCTTAAGTCTCTGTTTTAGTCTTTGCCTCTCCCTTCCCTGCCAAGGGTATTCTTTTTCCTCATTTAAAGAAGGAGTGAAGCATTCACATTTTGATCATCTGTCTTGAGTTTCGTTTGTTCTAGGGATCTAGGGTAATTCAAGCATTTGGGCTAATAGCCACTTATCAATGAGTGCATACCATGTATGTCTTTCTGTGATTGGGTTAGCTCACTCAGGATGATATTTTCCAGTTCCAACCATTTGCCTACGAATTTCATAAACTCGTTGTTTTTGATAGCTGAGTAATATTCCATTGTGTAGATGTACCACATTTTCTGTATCCATTCCTCTGTTGAAGGGCATCTGGGTTCTTTCCATTTTCTGGCTATTATAAATAAGGCTGCGATGAACATAGTGGAGCACGTGTCTCTTTTATATGTTGAGGCATCTTTTGGGTATATGCCCAAGAGAGGTATAGCTGGATCCTCAGGCAGTTCAATGTCCAATTTTCTGAGGAACCTCCAGACTGATTTCCAGAATGGTTTTACCAGTCTGCAATCCCACCAAAAATGGAGGAGTGTTCCTCTTTCTCCACATCCTCGCCAGCATCTGCTGTCACCTGAGTTTTTGATCTTAGCCATTCTCAGTGGTGTGAGGTGAAATCTTAGGGTTGTTTTGATTTGCATTTCCCTTATGACTAAAGATGTTGAACATTTCTTTAGGTGTTTCTCAGCCATTCAGCATTCCTCAGCTGTGAATTCTTTGTTTAGCTCTGAACCCCATTTTTTAATAGGGTTATTTGTTTCCCTGCGGTCTAACTTCTTGAGTTCTTTGTATATTTTGGATATAAGGCCTCTATCTGTTGTAGGATTGGTAAAGATCTTTTCCCAATCTGTTGGTTGCCGTTTTGTCCTAACCACAGTGTCCTTTGCCTTACAGAAGCTTTGCAGTTTTATGAGATCCCATTTGTCGATTCTTGATCTTAGAGCATAAGCCATTGGTGTTTTGTTCAGGAAATTTTTTCCAGTGCCCATGTGTTCCAGATGTTTCCCTAGTTTTTCTTCTATTAGTTTGAGTGTGTCTGGTTTGATGTGGAGGTCCTTGATCCACTTGGACTTAAGCTTTGTACAGGGTGATAAGCATGGATCGATCTGCATTCTTCTACATGTTGCCCTCCAGTTGAACCAGCACCATTTGCTGAAAATGCTATCTTTTTTCCATTGGATGGTTTTGGCTCCTTTGTCAAAAATCAAGTGACCATAGGTGTGTGGGTTCATTTCTGGGTCTTCAATTCTATTCCATTGGTCTATCTGTCTGTCTCTGTACCAATACCATGCAGTTTTTATCACTATTGCTCTGTAATACTGCTTGAGTTCAGGGATAGTGATTCCCCCTGAAGTCCTTTTATTGTTGAGGATAGCTTTAGCTATCCTGGGTTTTTTGTTATTCCAGACGAATTTGCAAATTGTTCTGTCTAACTCTTTGAAGAATTGGATTGGTATTTTGATGGGGATTGCATTGAATCTGTAGATTGCTTTTGGTAAAATGGCCATTTTTACTATATTAATCCTGCCAATCCATGAGCATGGGAGATCTTTCCATCTTCTGAGGTCTTCTTCAATTTCCTTCTTCAGTGTCTTGAAGTTCTTATTGTACAGATCTTTTACTTGCTTGGTTAAAGTCACACCGAGGTACTTTATATTATTTGGGTCTATTATGAAGGGTGTCATTTCCCTAATTTCTTTCTCGCCTTGTTTCTCTTTTGTATAGAGGAAGGCAACTGATTTATTTGAGTTAATTTTATACCCAGCCACTTTGCTGAAGTTGTTTATCAGCTTTAGTAGTTCTCTGGTGGAACTTTTGGGATCACTTAAATATACTATCATATCATCTGCAAATAGTGATATTTTGACTTCTTCTTTTCCGATCTGTATCCCCTTAACCTCCTTTTGTTGTCTGATTGCTCTGGCTAGAACTTCAAGAACTATATTGAATAAGTAGGGAGAGAGTGGGCAGCCTTGTCCAGTCCCTGATTTTAGTGGGATTGCTTCCAGTTTCTCTCCATTTAGTTTAATGTTAGCAACTTGTTTGCTGTATATGGCTTTTACTATGTTCAGGTATGGGCCTTGAATTCCTATTCTTTCCAGGACTTTTATCATGAAGGGGTGTTGAATTTTGTCAAATGCTTTCTCAGCGTCTAATGAAATGATCATGTGGTTTTGTTCTTTCAGTTTGTTTATATAATGGATCATGTTGATGGTTTTCTGTATATTAAACCATCCCTGCATGCCTGGGATGAAGCCTACTTGGTCATGGTGGATGATTGTTTTGATGTGCTCTTGGATTCGGTTTGCCAGAATTTTGTTGAGTATTTTTGCGTCGATATTCATAAGGGAAATTGGTCTGAAGTTCTCTTTCTTTGCTGTGTCTTTGTGTGGTTTAGGTATAAGAGTAATTGTGGCTTCGTAGAAGGTATTCGGTAGTGATCCATCTGTTTCAATTTTGTGGAATAGTTTGGATAATATTGGTATGAGGTCTTCTATGAAGGTTTGATAGAATTCTGCACTATACCCGTCTGGACCTGGGCTCTTTTTGGTTGGGAGACCTTTAATGACTGCTTCTATTTCCTTAGGAGTTATGGGGTTGTTTAACTGGTTTATCTGTTCCTGATTTAACTTCGGTACCTGGTATCTGTCTAGGAAATTGTCCATTTCCTGAAGATTTTCAAGTTTTGTTGAATATAGGTTTTTATAGTAAGATCTGATGATTTTTTGAATTTTCTATGAATCTGTTGTTATGTCTCCCTTTTCATTTCTGATTTTGTTAATTTGGACGCACTCTCTGTGTCCTCTCGTTAGTCTGGCTAAGGGTTTATCTATTTTGTTGAATTTCTCAAAGAACCAACTTTTGGTTCTGTTGATTCTTTCTATGGTCCTTTTTGTTTCTACTTGGTTGATTTCAGCTCTGAGTTTGATTATTTCCTGCCTTCTACTCCTCCTGGATGTATGTGCTTCTTTTTGTTCTAGAGATTTTAGGTGTGCTGTCAAGCTGCTGACATATGCTCTTTCCTGTTTCTTTCTGCAGGCACTCAGCGCTATGAGTTTTCCTCTTAGCACAGCTTTCATTGTGTCCCATAAGTTTGCGTATGTTGTACCTTCATTTTCATTAAATTCTAAAAAGTTTTTAATTTCTTTCTTTATTTCTTCCTTGACCAGGTTACCATTGAGTAGAGCATTGTTCAATTTCCAAGTATATGTGGGCATTCTTCCTTGATTGTTATTGAAGACCAGTTTTAGGCTGTGGTGGTCCGATAGCACGCATGGGATTATTTCTATCTTTCTGTACCTGTTGAGGCCCGTTTTTTGACCAATTATATGGTCAATTTTGGAGAAAATACCATGAGGAGCTGAGAAGAAGGTATATCCTTTTGGTTTAGGATAGAATGTTCTATAAATATCCGTTAAGTCCATTTGGCTCATGACTTCTCTCAGTCTGTCTATGTCTCTGTTTAATTTCTGTTTCCATGATCTGTCCATTGATGAGAGTGGGGTGTTGAAATCTCCCACTATTATTGTGTGAGGTGCAATGTGTGTTTTGAGCTTTAGTAAGGTTTCTTTTACATATGTAGGTGCCCTTGTATTTGGGGCATAGATATTTAGGATTGAGAGTTCATCTTGGTGGATTTTTCCTTTGATGAATATGAAGTGCCCTTCCTTATCTTTTTTGATGACTTTTAGTTGAAAATTGATTTTATTTGATATTAGAATGGCCACTCCAGCTTGCTTCTTCTGACCATTTGCTTGGAAAATTGTTTTCCAGCCTTTCACTCTGAGGTAATATCTGTCTTTGTCTCTGAGGTGTGTTTCCTGTAGGCAGCAGAGTGCAGGGTCCTTGTTGCGTATCCAGTTTGTTAATCTATGTCTTTTTATTGGGGAGTTGAGGCCATTGATGTTGAGAGATATTAAGGAATAGTGATTATTGCTTCCCGTTATATTCATATTTGGATGTGAGGTTATGTTTGTGTGTTTTCATTCTCTTTGTTTTGTTGCCAAGACGATTAGTTTCTTGCTTCTTCTAGGGTATAGTTTGCCTCCTTATGTTGGGCTTTACCATTTATTATCCTTTGTAGTGCTGGATTTGTAGAAAGATATTGTGTAAATTTGGTTTTGTCATGGAATATCTTGGTTTCTCCATCTATGTTAATTGAGAGTTTTGCAGGATACAGTAACCTGGGCTGGCATTTGTGTTCTCTTAGTGTCTGTATGACAGTGTCCAGGATCTTCTGGCCTTCATAGTTTCTGTCGAGAAGTCTGGTGTGATTCTGATAGGTCTGCCTTTATATGTTACTTGACCTTTTTCCCTTACTGCTTTTAATATTCTTTCTTTATTTTGTGCGTTTGGTGTTTTGACTATTATGTGATGGGAGGTGTTTCTTTTCTGGTCCAATCTATTTGGAGTTCTGTAGGCTTCTTGTATGCGTATGGGTATCTCTTTTTTTAGGTTAGGGAAGTTTTCTTCTATGATTTTGTTGAAGATATTTACTGGTCCTTTGAGCTGGGAGTCTTTACTCTCTTCTATACCTATTATCCTTAGGTTTGATCTCATTGAGTCCTGGATTTCCTGTATGTTTTGGACCAGTAGCTTTTTCTGCTTTACATTATCTTTGACAGTTGAGTCAATGATTTCTATGGAATCTTCTGCTCCTGAGATTCTCTCTTCCATCTCTTGTATTCTGTTGGTGAAGCTTGTATCTACAGCTCCTTGTCTCTTCTTTTGGTTTTCTATATCCAGGGTTGTTTCCATGTGTTCTTTCTTGATTGCTTCTATTTCCATTTTTAATTCCTTCAACTGTTTGATTGTGTTTTCCTGGAATTCTTTCAGGGATTTTTGTGACTCCTCTCTATGGGCTTCTACTTGTTTATTTATGATTTCCTGATATTCTTTCAGGGATTTTTGTGTCTCCTCTCTATGGGCTTCTACTTGTTTATTTATGTTTTCCTGGAATTATTTCAGGCATTTTTGCGATTCCTCTCTGTAGGCTTCTACTTGTTTATTAATGTTTTCCTGTGTTTCTCTAAGGGAGTTCTTCACGTCTTTCTTGAAGTCCTCCAGCATCATGATCAAATATGATTTTGAAACTAGATCTTGCTTTTCTGGTGTGTTTGGACATTCCATGTTTGTTTTGGTGGGAGAATTGGGCTCCGATGATGCCATGTAGTCTTGGTTTCTGTTGCTTGGGTTCCTGCTCTTGCCTTTCGCCATCAGATTATCTCTAGTGTTACTTTGTTGTGCTATTTCTGACAGTGGCTAGACTGTCCTATAAGCCTGTGTGTCAGGAGTGCTGTAGACCTGTTTTACTGTTTTCTTTCAGCCTGTTATGGGGACAGAGTGTTCTGCTTTCGTGCGTGTAGTTTGTCCTCTGTACAGGTCTTCAGCTGTTCCTGTGGGCCTGTGTCTTGAGTTCACCAGGCAGGTCACTTGCAGCATACAAGCTGGTCTTACCTGTGGTCCCGAGGCTCAAGTTCGCTCGAGGGGTGCTGCCCACGGGCTTTCTGCGGCGGCAGCATCCAGGAAGACCTGTGCCGCCCCTTCTGCGAGCTTCAGTGCACCAGGGTTCCAGATGGCCTTTGGTGTTTTCCTCTGGCGTCTGAGATGTGTGTGCAGAGAGCAGTCTTTTCTGGTTTCCCAGGCTTGTCTGCCTCTCTGAAGGTTTAGCTCTCCCTCCCACGGGATTTGGGTGCAGAGAACTGTTTATCCGGTCTGTTTCCTTCAGGTTCCGGCGGTGTCTCAGGCAGGGGTCCTGCCGCTCCTGGGCCCTCCCCAACGGGAGCCCAGAGGCCTTATACAGTTTCCTCTTGGGCCAGGGATGTGGGCAGGGGTGGGCAGTGTTGGTGGTCTCTTCCGCTCTGCAGCCTCAGGAGTGCCCACCTGACCAGGCGGTGAGGTCTCTTTCCCACGGGGTCTGGGAGCAGAGCCCATTTTTTGATTCTTGATCTTAGAGCATAAGCCATTGGTGTTTTGTTCAGGAAATTTTCTTCAGTGCCCATGGGTTCGAGATCCTCCCCACTTTTTCTTCTATTAGTTTGAATGTATCTGGTTTGATGTGGAGGTCCTTGATCCACTTGGACTTAAGCTTTAAACAGGGTGTTAAGAATGGATCAATCTGCATTCCTCTACATGCTGACCTGCAGTTGAACCAGCACCATTTGCAGAAAATGCTATCTTTTTTCCATTGGATGGTTTTGGCTCCTTTGTCAAAAATCAAGTGACCATAGGTGTGTGGGTTCATTTCTGGGTCTTCAAATCTATTCCATTGGTCTATCTGCCTGTCTGTGTACCAACACAATACAGTGTTTATCACTATTGCTCTGTAGTACTGCTTGAGGTCAGGGATGGTGATTCCCCCAGACATTCTTTTATTGTTGAGGATAGTTTTCACTATCCTGAGTTTTTTGTTATTCCAAGTGAATTTGCAAATTTTTCTGTCTAACCCTTTGAAGAATTGGTTTGGAATTTTGATGGGGATTGCATTGAATCTGTAGATTGCTTTTGGTAAAATGGCCATTTTTACTATATTAATCCTGCCAATCTATGAGCATGGGAGATCTTTCCATCTTCTGAGATCTTCTTCAATTTCTTTCTTCGGAGGCTTGAAGCTCTTATCATACAGATCTTTCACTTGCTTGGTTAAAGTCACACCGAGGTATTTTATATTATTTGGGACTATTATGAAGGGTGTCATTTCCCTAATTTCTTTCTCAGCTTCTTTCTCTTTTGTGTAGAGGAAGGCTACTGATTTATTTGAGTTAAATTTATACCCAGCCACTTTGCTGAAGTTGTTTATCAGCTTTAGTAGTTCTCTGGTGGAACTTTCGGGATCACTTAAGTATACTGTCTTATCATCTGCAAATAGTGATATCTTGACTTCTTCCTTTCCAATCTGTATCCCTTTGATCTCCTTTTGTTGTCTGTTTGCTCTGGCTAGGATTTTGAGAACTATATTGAATAAGTAGGGAGAGAGTGGGCAGCCTTGTCTAGTCCCTGATTTTAGTGGGATTGCTTCAAGTTTCTCTCCATTTAGTTTAATGTTGGCTACTGGTTTGCTGTATATGGCTTTTACTATGTTTAGGTATGGGCCTTGAATTCCTATTCTTTCCAGGACTTTTATCAGGAAGGAGTATTGAATTTAGTCAAATGCTTTCTTATCATCTAATGAAATGATCATGTGGTTTTTTATCTTTCAGTTTGTTTATATAGTGGATTTTGTTGATAGGTTTCCATATATTAAACCATCCCTGCATACCTGGGTTGAAGCCTACTTGATCATAATGGATGATTGTTTTGATGTGTTCTTGGATTCGGTTTGCAAGAATTTTATTGAGTATTTTTGTGTAGCTATTCATAAGGGAAATTGGTCTGAAGTTCTCTTTCTTTGTTGGGTCTTTGTGTGGTTTAGGTATAAGAGTAATTGTGGCTTAATAGAAGGAATTCCATAGCACTCCGTCTATTTCAATTTTGTGGAATAGTCTGGATAGTATTGGTATGCAGTCTTCTATGAAGGTCTGATAGAATTCTGCACTGAACCCATCTGGACCTGGGATCTTTTTGGTTGGGAGACTTTTAATGACTGCTTCAATTTCTTTAGGAGTTATGGGGTTGTTTAAATGGTTTATCTGTTCCTGATTTAACTTCAGTACCTGGTATCTGTCAAGGAAATTGTCCATTTCCTCCAGATCTTCAAGTTTTGTTTAATATAGGCTTTGTAGTAGGATCTGATGACTTTTTAAAATTTCCTCTGATTCTGTTGTTATGTCTCCCATTTCACTTCTGATTTTGTTAATTTGGACTCTCTGTGTTCTCTGGTTAGTCTGGCTAAGGGTTTACCTATCTTGTTGATTTTCTCAAAGAATCAGCTTTTGGTTCTGTTGATTATTTATATAGTCCATTTTGTTTCTACTTGGTTGATTTCAGCTCTGAGTTTGATTATTTTCTGCCTTCTACTCCTCCTGGGTGTATTTGCTTCTTTTTGTTCTAGAGGTTTTAGGTGTGCTGTCAAGCTGATGATATATGCTCTCTCCTGTTTCTTTCTGCAGGCACTCAGACCTATGAGTGTTCCTCTTAACACAGCTTTCATTGTTTCCCATACGTTTAGGTATGTTGTACCTTCATTTTCATTAAATTCTAAGAAGTCTTTAATTTCTTTATTTCTTCCTTGAGCAGGTTATCATTGAGTAGAGTATTGTTCAACTTCCATGTATATGCGGGCGTTCTTCCCTTATTGTTATTGATGACCAGCTTTAGCCCGTGGTGGTCTGATAGCACGCATGGGATTATTTCTATCTTTCTGTATCTATTGAGGCCTCTTTCATGACCAATTATATGGTCAATTTTGGAGAAACTACCATGAGGTGGTGAGAAGAAGGTGTATCCTTTTGTTTTAGGATAGAATGTTTTAGAAATATGTGTTAAGTTCATTTGGTTCATAACTTCTGTTAGTCTGTCTATGTGTTTGTTTCATTTCTGTTTCCATGATCTGTCCACTGATGAGAGTGGGGTGTTGAAATCTCCTACTATTATTGTATGAGCTGCAGTGTGTGCTTTGCGCTTTAGTAAGGTTTCTTTTATGTATGTAGATGCCCTTGTATTTGGAACATAGTTATTTAGGATTGAGAGTTCATTTGGGTGGATTTTTTCTTTGATGAATATGAAGTGTCTTTCCGTATCTTTTTTGATGAATTTTTGTTGAAAATTTACTGTATTTGATATTAGAATGGCTACTCCAGCTTGCTTCTTCGGACCATTTGCTTGGAAAGTTGTTTTCCTGCCTTTTACTCTGAGTAGTGTCTATCTTTGTCTCTGAGGTGTGTTTCCTGTAGGCAGCAAAATGTTGGGTCCTCATTGGGTATCCAGTTTTTTAATCTGTGTGTTTTTTGGGGAATTGAGTCTATTGATGTTGAAAGGTATTAAGGAATAGTGATTGTTGCTTCCTGTTATCTTCATATTTGGATGTGAGATTATGTTTGTTTGCTTGTCTTCTGTTTTGTTGCAAAACAATTGGTTTCTTGCTTTTTCTAGGGTGTAGCTTGCCTCCTTGTGTTGGGCCTTATCACTTATTATCCTTTGTAGGGCTGGATTTGTAGAAAGATATTGTGTAAATTTGGTTTTGTCGTGGAATATCTTGGTTTCCCCATCTATGTTAATTGAGAGTTTTGCTGGATACAGTAACCTGGGATGGCATTTGTGTTCTCTTAGGCTCTGTATGATATCTGTCCAGGATCTTCTGGCTTTCATAGTCTCTGGTGAGAAGTCTGGTATAATTCTTATAGGTCTGCCTTCATATGTTACTTGACCTTTTTCCCTTACTGCTTTTAATATTCTTTCTTTTTTTTTTGTGCATTTGATGTTTTGACTATTATGTGATGGGATGGGTTTCTTTTCTGGTCCAATCTATTTGGAGTTCTGTAGGCTTCTTGTATGTTTATGGGCATCTCTTTCTTTAGGTTAGGGAAGTTTTCTTCTATGATTTTGTTGAAGATATTTAATGGTCCTTTGAGTTGGGAGTCTTCACTCCCTTCTATACCTATTATCCTTAGGTTTGATCTTCTCATTTTTTCCTGGATTTCCTGTATATTTTGGGCCAGTAGCTTTTTCTGTTTTACATTATCTTTGACAGTTGTGTTGATGATTTCTGTGGAATCTTCTGCTCCTGAGATTCTCTCTTCTATGTCTTGTATTTTGTTGGTGATGCTTGTATCTACGGCTCCTTGTCTCTTCCTTTGGTTTTCTGTATCCAGGGTTGTCTCCCTTTGTGATTTCTGAATTGTTTCTATTTCCATTTTCAATTCCTTCACATATTTGATTGTGTTTTCCTATAATTCTTTCAGGTATTTTTGTGTTTCCTCTCTAAGCGCTTCTACTTGTTTACTTGTGTTTTCCTGCATTTTTCTAAGGGAGTTCTTTATGTCTTTCTTAAAGTCCTCCATCATCATGATCAAACTTGATTTTAAATCTAGATCTTGCTTTTCTGGTGTGTTTAGATATTCAGTGTTTGCTTTGGTGAGAGAATTGGGCTCTGATGATACCATGTAGTCTTGTTTTCTCTTGCTTTGGTTCCTGAGCTTGCCTCTCGCCATCAGGTTGTCTCTGATGTTACCTTGTTCTGCTATTTCGGACAGTGGCTTGTCTGTTCTATAGGCCTGTGTGTCAGGAGTGCTGTAGACCTGTTTTCCTGTTTTCTTTCAGCCAGTTATGGGAACAGAGTGTTCTGCTTTCAGGCGTGTAGTTGTTCCTGTCCACTGGCTTTCAGCTGTTCCTGTGGGCCTGTGTCCTGAGTCGACCAGGCAAGTCGCTTGGAGCAGAAAAGTTGTTTTTACCTCTGGTCTCGGGTCTGAAGTTGCTCCTCGGGGATGGGTTTCAGCTCTCCGTGAGGGCAGCAGCCAGAAGGGCCTGCCCCTACTTCTGTGTCTCTGTGTGCAGGGGGCCCTAATGGCACTCGGTGTTTTCCTCTAGAGTCAGGAATATGGGCAGAGAGTAGTCTCCTCTGGTTTCCCAGGCATTTCTGCCCCTCTGAACGTGTAGCTCTCCCTCTCACTGGGTTTGGGTGTAAGGAGTTGTTTGACCAGGTCTGTTCCAATCTGGGCGCAGTCTGGACCACAAGTCTCCTGCACTAATCTCTACTCTTACTAATCATAACTAAAATAATCCAATTATTTTACATTCTGCCACGTGGCTGGTTAACTGTGCTCAGTTACCATGCATCTGTCTTCTCACATCTTCCTGAGGAGTCTTCTTCTCATTCTATCCTAGAATTCTTTCTCTCCTCCTGGATGTCCCACCTCTATTGCCTGCCTAAGCCATAGGCCATAGGTTTTTTTAATTGACAGGTACCATAGCCAAACATTATACAAGCTATTCTCTCTACACCCTGTCTTTTGCAGGTATCCAAAGCTGCATAAGTTCCTGAAAGCAACTCCTGATGACAGTCTCCCTTGTAACATAGCACTTAAATTATTTCCACCCTCTCTTCTATAATGTTGGTCTCATTGGAGCCTGGTTATAATATACATGTCAATATGATAACACATATCACAACTTATATATGATATATTTTAAAACTGAGCACTCATTAGCCTCTTAGTCTAAATACTCTGATCACATGACTCTGCATTAGTCACCTTTCTCTGTCAAAAGAAGCTTCTCTGTCCCTCTCTGAGAGTCCCCAGTCTATGGGGAGAAACATAAATATTCTGAAGCTCGCCACCTGACCTCCAGGTCTGTCTGAAGCCTGGATGAAATAGAAATATGCAGAGATCTATCAGTTCAGTGTCCCTCAAAAAGACAGGATTTTATTAAGAAGTAGGAGGCATATGTGGTCTTTAAACAAATATAAACTGACCATTCTCTGTGAATGGGTACTTTAGTCAACATAGTAAGGAAACATTCTGTGGGGAGAAAATATAAATATTCAGAAGCAGTTTGACATGTCTGCATGGGGAAACAATAGTAGTATATATTTCCCTCCCATGCTCTCCCCAGCCATATGTTTTTGACTAGGTTTACAGAATCAGTTGTGTGTTCCCTCCCAGAAGTCAGTCTTAAGTTCAATCACAAAGAGGTTGGGTATCGTCATAAGTCTTTCATGTTTTATGTTATACCATGGTTTGTCACTTAATTGGAGCTTACTTACAGTTTCAGAGGTTTATTCCATTGTTTCCATGGTAGGGAGCATGACAGGCAGGTAGACATGTTGCAGGAGATATTGAGAGTCCTACATCTAGATCCATAGGCAGAATAAAGGACAGAGCCACTGGACCTGGTTGAGGATCTGAAACCTCAAAATCCCCCACCCTTTAGTGACACCTTTCCTCCAACAAAGCCACATCACCACAACCAGGCCACACCTTCTAAACTCTTTCAAGTAACACTATTCCCTAATGACAAATCATTCATATATATGAACCTATTCCTATCAAAACTACTGAAGTCATAGGTTAAATTGCTTGAGAATTCATTCAATCCATTTATGTATTCTTTCATTCATAAGCCAGGCACATGAATTCCTGGACATCATTTATGGAAGGATTTTACATACATCAGGCACTTTTCCAAGTACTTTACTTAATCAGTTCACTTAATCCTTTCAATAACCTGATTAATCTGGTACAACAAGAAATTAATTAACTGGCTTAACATTATATAGATTATAAATGATAAAGTCAGAATTGAATCTCTCTGATTCCCAGAGCCTTGTGACTTTACTGTTAGATTTACAAATCTGGGTCCTACAGGAAGTCAAGAAACATTCAATTAAAAATACATAGGACATATTTCAGAGAATACAAAGGAATATTATAGACAATGAGGTTGGCCACCCAGGAGGTTGTGTTATGCATGTGTGCTTCCTCCCTCAGGGTGTCCAGACACCTCTGCACACTGTCATGGAAAACTGTGGGATGGGTGGGGTCTTCAGGATCCTGGTCCAGCTGGGAGTGAGTTTGAGGATGTGGGGGACTTCTCTGAGGAAAGCCTTCTTCTAGAATTTTAATGAAACAGCTTCCCTTGGTAATCTTAGCTTATGTGCATACCTTTATTCAGGGCGGACAAGGGCTATATGCGAACCTTGAAGAGTAGGAAGGAGTTTTCAGGGTGATTGTAAACCATTGGCTGTAGTTTAAAGTACTGTGCATGCCTCATTTGTATGGTTTCTTCATTCTAAGAAACTCAGGTAATTGCTTGGTAGGTTCTTAACAGGGAAGAAGGAAGTTGAACTTGTAGATAGTCCAAGACTATGTGACATACCTCAGGTAAAGTATTGGGGGCCCGGATCCTCAGATCAGGTAGAGAAGAGGAAGTCTCACTAAGAAAAGAGTCCTGTAGAGGAGTTATCTGGACATGGTAGACTGCCACCTTAAGTAGTGAGGTGCAACAGAAGTTGATATAGTATAGTGACCACTTTCCTTGGATTTTCAGGTTCTGTTACTTAAATAAGATGACAGTTGAACTATAATATAATGATAATGAACAACAAAGCAGATAGGAAGATCTGAAGTGAGAGCTTTTCCAGAGAGAGAGGTGGTTAAAGGAAGTTCTGAAGATGGATCTAGAAGAATAGATGATGTCTTAGTTTCCCTTTGCTGGACCAAGATACCACCCCTTAGCACTTGTGAGTGTTACCTGCTCTCTCTTTATGATCACAGTTGCCTTCCACTGGAGAAGAAAGCCTGAGATTAACTCTACTGTCAGGAGAAAACAATAGCCAAAGACTAATGGTATAAGATGCTGGTTTCTTGCTTCAATTAGGGCCATGGGACTAACAGGTAGAGCATGGTCTTTAGTAGGAACATTCTCTCTCTCTCTCTCTCTCTCTCTCTCTCTCTCTCTCTCTCTCTCTCTCTCCCTCTCTCTCTCTCTCTCCCTGCTTTGCTGTCTCCCTAAGTATCTCACTTGTTTGTTTTAAAAAGCCTTCTTTCAGCAAACTACACTTACAGAAGAATCCCTATTACAGACTCAGCCACTGGAAACAACCTATGACAGTGCGGAAAATGCTGATATCTTGAGAAAACAGTGTAAGGACCATTAGAGTGGCTGAAGCAAAACAGGTGGAGTAGTATCATGGGGTAAAGATAATGAGGGGAGATGGGGACAGCCTAAAACAATTCTGTGGGCTGGATAAAAAGCTTTTCTCTATTCGAAGACAAATGGGAACTCTTTCTGGGGTGATTTACAAACAAGAATCATTTCTCCAGCTATAATGTGAGGAAGGGACTGCAAGGGAAAGAAAGGTGAGACCAGGAAACCCAACTGGCTATGAACTTGTACATATCAGGCAAAGTATGATGGTGATTGATTTAAAATAGTTCTGGAGGTTGAGCTGAGCAGGAGCTCAACTGGAGAGATATGGCAGATGTGGAGCCAAAATGTCCTGATAAATTGGTAAGGCATAGCTAAGAAGCACAGGATTAGTAGATAGTCAGATAGAAGCCTGAGTAAGCTTGCTTCACTTTGGAATTTCTCAGATGGGGGCTCTCCCCTTAATTGCTATGTCATTGCTGGCAGATGTGCTTGAAATGGGTCCAGTTTTAATTGAAAATGGCACACACTGGTTGTCAGAGGAAAACAATAGCAGCCTCTGATGTTGTAGACTCAGGGCCTTTTGCTTCTTCTGCTCCTTATATCTGTTTCTCTAACAGCTGTGGCATGGCTTTGATTAGATACTTCATTTAATCTGGGAGAAGACCATTCCATAGCTCTCCCTGTTCTTTTTGGCAGGCTCTTTAGTGCGTGGCTTATTTCCATAGCAGTACCAAGATTAAGCCAAGGCCAAGGAACTACATTAGCATCGGGGAGGGCAGAACTCCATTGCTCCCAAAGCCAAGCGGATGTGAGTGGGAAAGCAAGTGTGGAGTGACAGTGTGAGAATGATTACTCTCCTTTTCTGAAGGCTTGCTGGAATATGGAACAGATTAGGATACTCGGAAGCTGTGTTTGCTGCAGGTCATGGTGAGAAGGTGGTGAGCATCCCAAGGGTCCAGGCCTCCCTGATTTCAGGGCGAGGTTTGGAATGAGCCAGGGGCCATGAATGGGAATCTAGGCTCCTGGTGGAGGAAGGGAGCTTTCTTTAATTCTCCTTTGTTCAAGGAAGCTAGGTTTTCTTCGAGTGGGAGGGTAGGACACATACATGGCCAAACTTTTATTAACTCTTCCTCACTTTCCTAAAATGGGGAAGGAAATAGCAACAGCAGAGTCTTACAGTAGTGTGTCACTCACCGAGCTCCTAGGGATCTGGGGCTACGTGATTAGGAAAGCAGACCGAGGCATTCAGACTAAGGAATGTAACTCTAAAGCATAGGGAGAGATACTAAACAGACACAAATAATTGGAGGTACAGAATACACAAGTATCTTTTAATTGATGGAAGGAAAGCATTTACAATGTGAACAATAAGTGGAAAAGAGGTCACAGCTTTTCTTTATCCGCAGTGCCCAAACCAGACACCTCACCACTTCCTGCTTCATAGAACGCCACTGTGCCTTGAGTTGAAGCCAAAGTAAGTTCTTAGTTTTATATCATTAGGTGTGCAAGCAATGTTTATCTAATTTTAGGAAGTGTCACTGTCTGTTATCAATGTCATGCACGATGTGATTTTTAAGAGGACCAAGAGGCACATGTACAGTGCCAATCATGGAGCGAGTGCATTCTTGCTACTTTGATTCAGCAAAAGATCACTGTCCTCTGCCTTCTGCTTTTGCTTGAAGCAGGTAAAACTTTATCTCCAGACTTGGTGATCCAGTGCTCGTCCCCTGCTAGAATCATATTAGAAGCTCCTTAAAAGCCATTCTCCTTTGTTCAAGGAAGTTAGGTTTTCTTCTGGTGGGAGGGTAGGACACATACAAAGTTCCTTGTGTCAAAGTCATTGTTTCTATTAGATAGATCTAGAAGAGCCAGTGTGCCACACCTGTAAAAATGCAAAAGATCTTAGGCTGAGGTATATAGCAGGTGTTGGAGATATGGTCTAGAATTTATGGATGATTCAAGAAGTAAAATATAGCACTGGGGAGGGTGGGGAAGGTAGGAGTCAGTGAGAATACCTGTGGAAGAGTAAGAGTGAGGTGAGCAGAGAGCAGGCAAGTGTAGTATTGTGGGGATAACCTTTGTTCAGTAATAGACAAAGAATAGGTAAAACAAACACTACTGGACACTTTAAATGAACAGTAGAAAATGTTGGAATGAACCCAACATCACTAAAGAGGAAAGGAAGGCTTCATCTTGAGAAAGGAGTGTTTCTGGGTGGGTGGCCATCAGTTTGCTCAGCTTTTGAAAGGAGTTTTGTACATTGTGAGAAATAAGATTTGGATTTTGATGGATGTGGTGGTACAAGTTTGTGATTTCTGCATTGGGGTGGCTGAGACAGGAGGACTGCAGGTTCTAGGCAAGCCCAAGATACATGGTATGGCTTGTTCTCAAAACAATAATAACAGTCAAACAAACAATAAAAAATAAGCAGAGAAAGCCAATTTAGAAACAACACCTCCCCCCAAAAAAACCCCAACAAACCAAAACCAACCAACATACCAACCAATGAAACAAATTGGGTAGCAAACCAATGTGGTCATTCGACTGTTCTTAGACCATTGCTGATAAACAACCAATTGAAAATATATGGCTTCAACTCTGGGCTCTTCTCTTTCATTGGCCAATTTGGGAGGTCGGTATGCTGTAACTAGAGAGCTATGCAGGAAATTAAAGGACAATGGCAACAGAATTTAGGGAAATACCTGGAGTTCTCATGGATTGAAGCAATTAGCATTGTTAAAATATCTGCAGTACCTAGAATACCCACAGAATTAGTACACTCCCTATCAAAATTCCAGCCGGTTTACATAGATATAAGATATAGTTCTGATGTTCCTAGAACCACAACCTCCCTAAATGTTCAAGGCAATTGAGAATAGAAAGCACCGAGCTGAGGGCTTCACACGGAGGAGCCACACTGTATTTATTTAGTAGTCTCTAAAACGAAAATTTGTCTTAACTCTTCTTTTTTTCAAACCTTAGAGACAGAGCCTTATTTGTATCACACAGGATGTTTGGATAACCTGACTAGATAACTTAAGGCTGGCCTTGAATTTGAAATATCCTGGTCTCAGCTTCTAGGATTATAGGTATGTACCACCAAATTTGGTCTCTGGAAAGATGATGTCAAGTAACAGAAGAGAGACTGAGGTGAGGTATGGGAGAGCCAAATATGGATTTCCTGCTCATCTGGTGCATTCTACATTTAGTGATCAATGGTATCTGACAATGCTTTGCTTTGCCAAGGGCATACAGAGGGGAGAAAGGGATTTGGAAGAGGCTAGGAGAAAAGGACAGGCAAATATGAAGTGTAGCTGAGGAGGGACTTTGTTGGTGTGAGTGTGTTTGTTTATCTTTAAATGAAAAGATTTGAGGCCCCGTTGATGAACTAGACAAGTCACCAGCAGAGAAGAAAGGGAGACCATGGTCTCTGAAGGGGAGACACAGCATGGTGGGAGGCAGGTGAAGGGGTTAACCTGTCCATGTGGCAGGGAACATTTATTCCAAGATGAGAGGGAAGGAAGAAAGTTTGGGTGTTGATCCAAAGAAAACTGAAGGAGTTTCGGAGGAAACTGTGGGAGTTCTCATCAGATGTTCTTAATTTTCCCAGGGAAGTAGGTGGAGAGGTCATCTCTGTGAGTAAAGAGGCAGGGTAGAAAACAGCTGGAAGAGAATGAAGGCAATGGAGAAGGCAGTAGTGATACATTCCATGGCAGAGAGTAAAGGTCCTACTGGTGATAGAGGCTGTGGCAGGCTCCCAGCTCCCTGGCTACCAAGGTCCACTTTCCATGTTCATTCCAGTCTCTTTGATTGTGCTGCTGGCAATGGGCAGGAGAACATTATACAATGCAAGGTCACTGAAGGGACTGAAGGGATGGAGACAGCAAAAGGGAACAATAAATTGCTTTTTAATATCCAGTGACCAACATGTTGCAGACTTATCAGTGCTTGATGTGAGACTAGAGGAGATTGGATGAACAGTCAGGGGTCAAATGAATCTGTCTGGGAAACATCTTTAGTGTTTTAGAGGAATAAGGCAGCACCATCATGTATTGGATTACACTGATTCCTCTTGTTACTGATGTGAACCTTAGCCCAAAAATGGGTTTGTAGACCCACCCACCTACATCACCACATCTTAACTCTGATCAATGTTGGAGTGTGGGATTTTTCAAGTAACAGGAGTTATTCAACAATTTGGCAACACTGACTGATGAGCTAGCTCTATAGTAATAAGTACATAATTAATTCATGTCATCCCTAAAGCAGAAGGAAAGATCTACTGAATTTTAATTTTTAATACCTTTTTATCCATGATCTTCAACTTTAGTTTATAGAGAAGTTCTTATATTTTCCAGCTTGGGAGAAGAACATCCAGTCCACATCCTGAAACTCATCTTTCTCCAGTTAGGCACTGAAAACAGTAGTGTCTGTGGGGATTTGAGAATTTCTTAGTTGATAAGCTTCTATCTGCTGCAGTGTTTGAAGTGAGTTTTAAAATAAGCGGTGGCTTTTAGCTTGCTAACTGGTCTGGAAATAAAAAGATCTGGACTTGTAATATTATTGGCAGAGCCCAGGGTAAAAGGGGAACATGGGGCCCTTGTTCAAAAATTACTAGTTATTTCGTGACTGTGAGGATAGTGAGTGAAGTATGGAGTCTTTAAAACATAATAGAAGATGTGACAGACTACTGATTTAGTTAAAGGTTCCAAAAGCAATCCCAGGGCAAAAACAAAGTCTGGAAACTTCCCCAGCCTTCAATATTCCTTGCTTCTCACAGGGAGCATTTGTTTTGAATTCTTGTTTTAACCTCTAAGCCAGGCTTGTCTTTAAAGTTGAGTCAGCTCCATATGTCACAACTGTGATCTGTAACCACCATGGGAGCTTAGACAGGGAGATGGGATGACTTGTTATACAGGACAGGGAGAGTTGGCCTTGGGTACGCCTCCCACGGAAATTACATATAAGCTTCTAGACAAATACTTTTGTTGTTGTTTTGAGACATTCACTTATGTAATAGCCCAGAACACCATCCATCTCATGTCCCTCCTCCCTCAGCCTCCTTGTTGCTGGGGTTACGGGCATGTGTTAGTATGCCTGAACTTTAGACATTTAAAACTTTTTTTTTTTTTTTGGTTCTTTTTTTCGGAGCTGGGGACCGAACCCAGGGCCTTGCGCTTCCTAGATAAGCGCTCTACCACTGAGCTAAATCCCCAGCCCGACATTTAAAACTTTTGCCTCAAAGTTATTTCTTTCAAAATTTTCTATGAGGTATATATTCTCTGGAAGTGAAGGGAGGCTGGCCATTCAAATCAAGAGAAGATTCTCATTAACCCTTGGGTACAAGTTTCAACTGCAGATAAAACTGAGTTCAATTTGCCATCTTATTCACTACAGAAAACCATTCTCTCTCATCCATTCTGTGATACAGGGGGTTGGTCATAAGCCTTGGCAATGAAGCATTTACTGCACTGATTACCTGCCTGACATATTGTATCTAATTTATAAGGTTTGGTGTGGAGAAAGAATACTCTATCCATGAAAGGGTTTTCATACTTCCTTGGAAAACATATTAGGAATCTATTGTAAAGATTTGAGAGTCAAGGAAGGTATTCAGGGGTTAGAACACCAGGTATGAAGGAGCTATGTAAGTTCAGAGAAAGAAGACAATCCAAGTCAAAAGGAGGAGGGTATATAGAATGGCATAGTCTTGTCATTGGAGGGCATGCAAAGAGGAGATAAAAGAAGATAGCTTGATTAATGATATCCTCTGTTTCCTCTGAGACGTACAAGCTCCAGTCACAATGCAGGACTTGTGGTGACCAGTCTTTGGGTAGAATAAGTATAATAGGAGAAGGGAAAGAAGGTCTTGTGGAAAGGGCCCTTAGCAGTTCAGCCACTGTGACCTGAAAACAAAGTCTGTGCATTTCCTATCTTCAGTTTTGAAGGACAAAGTATTCATTCCAGTCTTGTTTCATGCTAGGGCATATGAAAGGCAACATTGTAATGCCCCCTTCTCTTGTTTTCAATATTAAAGCATACTTTGTAGTCCATATGATAGTCATGGATTTCTAGAGTGAGCACCGCATATAGCCAGCCTTAGAATACTTATATTCTTTGAGAATGCTCCTTTCAACACCATTCCTGGTTTATCCAGAGGAAACAAATGTTCTGATCCTTGTTCTGATGGAGCACTTTCTCCTCTTTTTGCACTTTATGTCAGTGGAATCATAAAGTGCATCCTCTTTAGTGCCTGGATTTTTCTGTTCATCTTTATGTCTAGAGATTTACCCATGTTTGTATACAGCTGTAGTTTATTTTTTGTATGGTTGAGAATTTTTGTTGACTGGACTACGCTTCAGTTTTCTGTTCTCCTGGAAGGTATCTGTGGCATTCCCATTTTGGGGTTATTATGAATAAGGCACGATAAACTTTCTTCCAAACATCTTTGCTTGTTTGCTTATAACCCCACTGGACTTTATTTGATGTAGATGCAATGTGGTTGCAGAAACAGAAAACTAAAAAGTAAAAGAGAAAAGACATCAACTTATTGATAATTACTAACAGACAAACAAGCCATCAGTCCAACAAGGAAACAGTTAAGCTTCTTGATAAATTCTTTCTTTGCCTAAGGTTTTTGAAATTCTCATTCTCTTGTCCAGTATATGCACCTACTGTGTTCTGAGCCATTAAGAATTGTGATGGAAGCAAGAAGCACATTTCCGAGTCCCCATAAAGATTGCAGGTGTATTGGGTGGTGGGTTAACTTGACATTCTGTGTAAGGACCCAACTGTGGCTTTGATGGGCAACCCTGTTAGCATCCACACTGTCAGGTTGGGAGAGCTCTAGCAATCACTTTTTCCCACAAACTCTATTCTTGGTCTTTTCCATGAAGTGTGTGGTAAATCCATCCTTCGAGATTTGGAAGCTTCAACAGTCATTGACTCATCTCTTTTTCTTTGCTTATATTCAATCTGCCAGCACATCCAGTGCAAGATGTATCTACAGATTCTTGAATCCAACCATTTCAAACACTCTCACTTTCTCAGAAACCGGGTTCAGACTTTTTTGCCCTCTAACCCTTTATTCATTCTAACAAAAATTCCCTACAAAGGGTAAACAAGACCATGTTTTTTCCTTGTTTGGGAACCCCCAAAATTAGCCTCTTACTGTAGCTTATAAGGCTCTGTGTGGCCAAATTCTTTTCTTTGCTACCCAGAGTTGCTTTCCATCAGTTGTCCATTCTGCAGCAGCTCAGTTGAGCTCTCTCTATTCTACAAGTTCTTGCTTATTTTGCCTGAAGTGTTACTTTTCTTCAGATACCTGTAAGCTTAGTGTTATCTCTCTTTAAGTTGGCATGGAATATTGTTTGATAATTGAAGATGTCTTTGAGCATTTTCTTTGAAGTAGTCACTCTTCTTCCCAGGATGCCATGTGGATGATATATAAAGAGATGTGTTTATTTTATATACCTGTGTCTTATAGGCAATTGCTTAGAAAAAGTTTTTCTCTCTCTGACTGCGAAGTTAAGCAACATAAAGATGCACAATTTCCTCCCAAATTAGGTTAGAATCTCAAAGAGGGTGACTTTATATTATTTTTATCATCTATCACATTCAGTTTTATAACATTTATGTTGCCTAACTCGTATGTTGGGAGTTTGTTGGAGCATTAAAAAGAATGTGGTTTAATCCAAACACCTAAGGGATAGTGAAGATTTTTTTAGAAAAACTTATCTTTTTTTAAACCAATTGCATAACATGTAGCCTGGAGCAAGTGGAATACTAAGTCTGTTTCAGTTCCCTTGTCTATAAGGAAAGGCTTATAATTCTTTTATATTTGACTCCAAGCTGAGCTCAGGATGAACTATTGGCATTTAAGGTTTCAGCAACCTTTTTGTAGAGCATTATTGTAGCCACGATAGAAAGCCGATACATACGGTGAAATGCATAGTACAATATAAAATTATGGCATTAATATACCGAGCTATCAAGAGTGTATTGTGGACAGTGTTATCTGTGGATATCTGTATTGAACATGACTTTCTCCTTAGTCATTTCAGAGAGATATATCTGAGGGCAATATGGTTATCATGTGAAGTCAGACTCTCCTGGACCCTTCTGTTCCATGCCTCTGGTGTTTGCAAAGTGATTACTAACTTCCAGGTGGCCTCCCATTTTGAATTCGGCAATGGGCCAATTCCTTGATTCTATCTCACAATGTAACTTCCAAAGTAAATGTCTATTAAGCCTTTGTGTAAACATTCCAGGCTTGTAGCAAAATCAACCAAACATAAATCATATGCAATGAAAGGGGTGCAGGAAGATGTGTAAGTTTGAAAAATGAAAGAATACAGTGTGGTTTCACTGTGGATCTCTGTCCTTGGTGACCTTGGCTGAGCCCCTCTGGTCTACATCACAGTTCGTCATCTAGGTAGTGGTTTTTTAAAGATTCTCATGGCCTCTGCCCAAATATAGAGAAGACAAGCTCTCCACTGGGACAGATGTAAAGATGCCTATTTGCAAGTGGGCCTAACCGGCACAGTACATAAAATCCACATTGTCCCATATCCTTGTCACTCACTGTATCTTGTCCGTATTAAGGGGATTTGGCTAGAATTCAAAGAGAGAGAGAGATGATTAATTCAGTCATTTTGCATTGGTATTCCTTTCTTCTTTATTTAGAAATGAATGGTGGATAAGAGTTCTTACTTTCATAAACTCATTTTGAAAAAAAAGTTCCTTTAGGAAGAAGGGGGGAAAGATGAAATAGAAGCTCTCCCTGGGGAACAGGGAAGAGTGGAAGAAGCATGTTTGAGAACAGTTGAGGACTTTGGTTGCATGCCCTTGGGAACTCAGGTGTACTCTCTGACTTTCAAGTGTAATCTTGTCTTGAACATGGTTCTGCAAAACTTTAATTTGTTAAAAAAAATAAGTGCAAGGAATCAACAGCATTGAGCTACTTCTATCCAATGGGGTTAGCCTGTTAAAGTGCAGGCATTTAAAATAGGGGCATATTTTAGAATAGTGAACTTTCCTTTCAGAGACCCTCTTTATGTATTTGGCAGGTTAAAAAGTAATGCCATTCCCCCATTTAAAAAATATTGTTTTAAAACCTTTTTCTCTTTTCGACTAACACACACAGAGAAAGAGAGAGAGAGAGAGAGAGAGAGAGAGAGAGAGAGAGAGAGAGAGAGAGAGAGAGACTCTTTGCTAGGTTTCCTATTGCTGTGATAAAACACCACAACCAAAATCAACCTGGGGAGGAAAGAGTTATTTCATCTTACAGATTATAAATCTGTCATCCAGGGAAATCATGGCAGAATCTCAGCATAGGAACTCAGAGGCAGGAACTGACGCAGAGACCATGGAGGATTGCTGCTGACCAGCTTGCTTCTCAGTCTGCTTGCTCAGTCTGATTCCTTAAGAACATCCATGACCAGTGTCCCAGGGTGGTACTGGTCACAGTGAGCTGGGTCCTTCCACCTCAATCATCAATCATAAAAATACTTCACAGGCCTGCCCACAGGCCAGTCTAGAGATGGCGTTTTCTCAACAGAGGTTCCCTCTTCCTGGATGACTTTATTTTGTACCAAGTTTCCATAAAACTGGCTAGAATGATTGACCCCTTACCAACCTGACACACAAACAAAACACACTGTTAAACTATAACCAATTTTTTCTTGTTCACTGCTAGATGCTGTATTAATACCAAAATATAATACATGTCAGACATTTGTACATACCACATTATTACAAAATTCAAATACTTAAAAAAGTTCAGCCCCTCTATTTTAGAATATTCAGAATCTCTAATACTTCAAGTCTTTATAATTGCAAAGTTTCAAATTCTCTTCAAAAGTCCAAACTCAGCTGTGGGCTCCTATAGAGTAGAAATAAGTCGAGTTCTCCCATTGTCTAAGAAGGAAGAACAGGAAACAATCACAATAGATCAAGGAAAACTAAAGTACAATAGTGTAAAGTCCAGCATCAGACTTCTGGGACTCACTGTCTTCTAGACTCCAAACAGCTTGCCATAGTGCACAAGCATGCACACACACAATAGCTTGTCTCCTGGGCTCAGGTTGGCTCCACTCCAAGGTCTCTTTACTCCCTGATGGTTGTCTCATGGTACTGGCGTTTCCTTCAAACTCAGTACCCTCTGAATTCTCTTATAGTATCTAGTTCAGCTACTAGCATGAGAGGTAGCCTTGCCCCTCTCTAGACCACCATTTCTGTGTGCTTGAGGAAATACTCCCAGGTATATGATCCCCAGTGATGCTGAGCTCTTCTTAATCACTGCTAATTTCTCAGCTCCAACTAATGCGGAGCCTCAATTGTCCCAGTGAACCAAAGGTTCAGGGGTGCTGATCACCTGTTAATCATGACTGATTTGTCAGGCCCAGGTTACAAGAACAACAGATTTTTAATTCAAAATACCACATAAATAGCCCCAGTAGAATCTGTCTTCCTTTGAAACCTCACAATCTATGCTTTTATCATTTGCATTACTTACAGAATTACCTTTCACATTCCTATGACATCTCAGCAAGCTTTCAACACTCAAGAGCTTTTTGGGCTATAGTACTACTACCACAATCCTCTTAAAAACACATAGTCATATCTGTCACAGGAAGATTTCTGTTTACTGGCATGTTCCTCATGGCTTATTCAGCCTGCTTCCTTATAACACTGAGGACTACCTACCCAGAAATAGCACTTCCCTAACTGAGCTGGACCCTTCCATTATCAATCATCAATTAAGAAAGTGTACCACTCAGTCACAAGTCAGTCTGGGGGTGGCATTCTCTTTACAATGACTCTAACTTGTATCATGTTGACATCAAACTAGCCAGTACATACATGTTTTTATTTCTGTCACCCTCATCCTTTCGTAGCTCCCTCCCACCTCTATTTCTCTTCCATGTCACTGAAAATCTCTTTCCTACATTTGTGCATTTTTGGATTATTTGGGATCCACTGAATTTGCCTAGGATAGTTTGTGTGACTGTGCATTTGGAACTAACCACTGGGGCACATTGGGTTTTTTAGGTATTATACAACTGAAGACACTATCTGCCCCTTCCCTAGAATTCATCAGCAGCCCATAGTTCATCAGAAGTAGATAGGGCCATGTGGACTCTGTCTTAATTGATATTGCTTGAGACAAGTCTAGTTTTGTGCAGGTCTGTTGAAGGCAGCCTCTGCCGCTCTGCTGTTCTTATGAGACTGGCTATGTCATAGCTCAAAGATTGTTTCCTAGCCCTTTGCTATATTTTCTAACTCTCATATTCTTGTTGTCCTCCTTCTACCATATTATTCCTGAGTCTTAAAGGGGGCATTTTGGATGTCCTTTTAGGGATAATAATTATACTTTCACTTATTATTAGCACCGTGAGCAACTTTCATCTCTATAGTCACTGCCTTTCATTGCAGAGAGAAGTTCCTCTGATTAACACTAGCGACAATGTTCACCTATGGACATAAACAAAATGAAGACATTTTGGTATAGTGACACAACTGTTAAAGGAGCAACCAAGTACTTTCCCAATGGTGTTGAGGTCCATATCACTAGGAGGATTTCATGTCTTGTAGGGTAAATACTAAATGCGGTAAAAACAAAACAACCATCCAAACAAACAAAGAAACAACAGCAACAACAAAAACAACAACATACCCTTTTCTGAGATGTTCTGCCCTAAAAGAGAATTTACTATTATGGTTTAGCTAGATTGTTTTTATTTTGTCAATGAAAATATATTGTCAAACTTGCTTTTCTATTTTCTTTTTCAAAGCAATATACAAGAACATTCACCAGAAGGGACTCAGGTAGTATATAAGGATGGGGAAAAGTTTAATAAACTTTCAGATGAATTATTGGGAAATATGACACAATGTCCTTGCCAGAAGTTGATTTTCTTTTTATGTCTGGATTCATTTATTTAAATTCTTGAGATGGTCAAAAATTTTTTAAAAAAATTGAACTACACATGTGTTTATATGCACTTCTAACCAGATTCAATTCCTTTAGCCACACCAAGGGACCACTTGCACTTGTAGTGTGTAGTGTAGTGTGTGCTGCTTGTGTTGTTTCCTTATGTCTTTAATCTTGTATGTATATGATCAGTAAGCATGTTCCTCCTATGGGTGGTCTAGAAGTCACTGCTATGGAGTCATTGGCCAGAAGAAGCAGTCAATCATGAAGGATAAAGTTGGTAGGTAAACCTCTCTGCTAATAGATACATTCAGAGAAATATTCTGAGATGTTTGGTGAGTTCGGCAATCATTCAGAGGGCACTTTCGTGTTGTAAATGTGTTTGGCCACATTTGTTTATAACAAATTTGTGATTGTAACTTTAATTGCTGTATTTTCTTTCTAAGCCGTTTCAGTTTCTTGACAGATTGCTTGTAGTAGAATGCTTGTCTTAGGTTCTGCTATGGAAGAACCCTACTTAGCCCTGGCTTCCTTGAAGTATTTCTTACGGCAAAGATAAAATCTGTTAATCTTTTATTTTCTTATTTCCAATATTGACATGATAATTTATTTAATACTTGCCTGTACGGTTGGTGGGGTCCCACGTCTGCTCTGCCACAGGGCATGGCCTCTCATGGAGGCAGAACATAGGAAGTTGACCATACTTAACCCATGCTGATGCTGGGTGGAGTGTCAGGCCAGGAGGGAAGCCCCAGGACAAGGCTCCAGGGTGGGGAAGTGCAGTCTGAGATGCAGGGATGCCTGCGCATCCGGGCAACACTGGAAGCTATGGAAGAGTTGAGAACGGGAGTGGACTTCCCCCCACCCCCACTGAGAATGGAGTGCCCCTCCAGGCTGGATCATAGCCTGGGGGCCAAGGGGGAACTCCTGCTTGTCCCGTGGGGGTAGTCTTTGGCTTGATAGTGGTAGCAGACCACAGGAGATTAGACAGTGGATCTGTAGTCGAAGGCCTTCTCTGTGGCTCCCCTTGGCCAGATCCCAATGAAAAGAGTCAGTCCATGGCTTTAAGACATTTATTGTCGTGGTGAGAGGTGGATGGATGAGTAAAACCATATTCTACTTCTCAGGGTGGGTATGAGATTAAATACTTTTGCATGGAGGAGTGTCTGGGAAGGAAAGCTTATTGGCTAAGCCTCCAAGCCTTTAGTTTTAATAAAATGGAAGTCTGTCTTAAGCCTACATGACCTGTGGTCACATCTTCTACCTGTGGAGGGGCTTTGGGCATTACTTTTATGTGACTGATGGCCACAAGTCCATGGGGAGCTGCTCTAGTGACAGGGGGCTGGTTTCCCAGGAGTCAGGTGAAATGCCTACTTCAGGGTCACCAGGGCTTCTAGTCCTTAGCTCAACCAGGAACCAGGCTGCCTTTCATGGTCCCACACTTACCTTATATTGGATATAGTTCGATACATTGTATATGTATAGTATGTGTTATATGAGGTTTATGTATGTGTTTACATGCAGATGAATGGGGTACACAGAAAATCTCTACATGTAATAGCTATGAAAGTAGAGACATAATGGAGGGCACATGATTTGCTCAGTTCTAAAGCTAGTGAATTTGTAAAGCAGGTATTATCAAGTTATATAGAACAGCGTTCCTAACTACAGATCCATGCCATTATTTTGGGAATCAAATCAAATAATGAATATGAGGGTAATATTTAAAAAGAGATGCCATGTATACACATGTCAAGCATGGTGAAACTTGAAACCTTAGTCTTATCTTTTCATGACTTTTGCCTTTTGAGAGAATTTTTAGCAAAAATAGAGATTGGTTCTGTGCTCAGCGCCGTTACTGAAAAGCCATGCCTAAGGAGTACAATGTGGTCTAAATGAACCTGTCTTCTGTTCCTTGACTGCTGCTTGTTTTATAGAATCATTAGGGAGTGGTTCATGGTCCAGGATTTGGGAGATGTCAGTAAGTGGACTCTAAGAGGCACATGGGCAGCTGCTATACTAAGACACTCTTAAGAACCAGATCTCTACCAAAGAACAATCGTGCCGTAGACATGCTTTCCCTGGCCATGTGCTCCATCCAGTGTCAGTGCCTAAAATGCTGAAACTCAGGGAAAGCCGGGGGTGGCGGGGAGGGAAGGGAGGCAGAGGAGGGAGTAAAGCTACTTCCTCCATTTGCTCTACTCTTGAGGTGGGAGGTAGAGAAATCATCAGGAAGTGCTCATGTCTTCCCCTGGAGCCTTTCAGGGACCTCTAAGCTTAACAGGGTCCTTGAACTTCGTACTGATGAAGGATGACTTGCCAGAAGCTGAAAAACCTTGCAGCAGAACCTTGAGAAGAGTTCGAGACATTGCCAGGCAGTACTGAGAAAGATGAGGTGGGTAAAGGGCTCAGGCACACGGAAAAAGGCTTTCCTGGTCGCAGTCCTTGCTGGAGTAGCTCTGGTAGGAGTGACTGGGAGGCAGCTCATGAGCAGAGCAGGAAGTACTCTTCTCCTTCATAATTGCCATCAAATAGTGTGTTCCTAAAGGGGACCCAGGGTGGTTTATGAGTTGGCAAACCAAGTGGCAGTAATGAGATCCACACTGGCCCTGGGGATAACTGAATGGATACAGTAGAGAAAGATGCTGACCTTAGTTCACTAGGCGCTCTAGTGAACTGTCTCAGGGTTTGGAACCCTGCCACCCTCCTCCTGCAGATGGAGGGATAAACATCATCAGTACACACTGATAAGTGTTTGTTTTCCTTAAGCATTAAGGCTAAGAAAAATAAAGTGGGGAGGGCATCAGGCCTTGGGGTAAGCCTTTAAAAGGTTTCCTGCTTTGATCCTTTTATGGTTGTCTATTTATAATGGTAACAATCACAGCAGAGAGAAAAAGGCTTCAGTCACTCCCCGGATCATTTCATCAAAATTACAAGTAAGTTCTCTTTACTTACGAGTGAGAAGCATTATGTTTTATTATTCCCTGAAAGCCGGGAGGGGAAATTGTGTACAGAAACCAAGGTGTTGTTGTGGCCAGTTGCCTCTTCGGAATGCCTGGAAAGGATCATCCAGAAGGATGTTCCAGATAACCCTGTCTGCAGGCAGTTTGCAGAGGGAAGAGACCTTTCTGAAGACCATTAAAGATGATTCATTACTGCAGGCCATACACATGCTGTGCTTTATTACTGAAAAGCGTAAATCATCCCCTGAAAAGTGTGTGAGCTACATTGCTTTGGGCCCTGGAAAGCCCATGGAGTATAAGGTGCTATTAGTACTCCCAAGGAGAGTCAAGTTTAATTAGAGAGACGAGAGGGCAGTGCGTATGATAGTTAGAGCAGATGCAAACGTCTATGATTAAGTGTTGAGTTGTGAATTACAGGTTTCTCATGTGCTCGAATTGTCTCGGTTATGACATAAGAGATGTCACCGAAGAGGCAAAGTTGAGTCAGGTCTGTCTTCTCATGGTACTGGGAATTGAACCCAGAGCTCCTTAAGTGCTACTTCAGTCTGCTACAGCAGAGCTGTGTCCCCAGCCGGACAGTACAATTTGAACATGTTGAAGAATTGGGGGGTCATTCTCACTGTGAAGAATGGGGACACAGAGGTGTGAATGGACACCTCCATGTGACATCTGGGGCAGCACTGCCTGCTGTGGATCTAGGAAGTTTGAGCAAAATATAACACGATGGATGAGAAGAGGGTGATAAGACCCCTTCCCCTCCCAAATGTATTCATTTCTCTCCTTTTATGGCGAATATATACCAAATGTTCCTATTTTGCTCATTTGCTGATTATATGATTTTAGGAGAGATTTATATGCCTATAGTGTACTGTACTGGACTACATAGTCTGTCTTGGTTTTGCTTCCCCAGAAGTAGGCTTTGATACTAGCATAATTTGATACACTGATTTTTGGGGAATAATCTTTGGAAACTGTGACAGAGAAGTGGAAAAACTTAGGTTACTAAGATATTATCTGAAGTGGGTTAGTGGAGTTTAACACCACTGCTGAACTCTGGAAATCACTGGAAAGCATGCTACCTAGTATGCTCACTTCAGGGGAAAGGGAGTTCAAGAATGTGTACAAATTTTATTAATTATGGAGTGAAGGCTCTGTGTGTGTGTGTGTGTGTGTGTGTGTGTGTGTGTGTGTGTAGGCCAAGAAGAACCAGCATCCCTCTGGTGTCATTCCTCAGGTGCTATCTGACTTGTCTTTTGTGAAGGATCTCTCACAGATCTGGGTGGAAGTCGCCAGGAGCGCCTAGGTGAACTAGGCTGGTTGGCCAATGGGTCCCAGTGATACACCTGTATCTGTTTTCCCAGAGCTGGAATTACAAATACAGCCTACAAAAGCTTCCTTGAACGTGATTAACCTGGGTGGTAATGCCTGCACGTTGCTCACTGAGCTATCTCTCCTGCTGTCCAGGTGTTTTGTAAGGAAACATCCTATGTCTGTATCTTTATTTAGGCTGAAAGTCTCAGCTTGTGTTTCAGAAGCTCTTGTGTAGCTCAGACTGTCTTAGGTCTTGGGTATGTGCTTGGCTTTTATTACCCCATTCATTCATGATGCAGCCTGCTCAGAGGCAGTGCATTTTTGAATGGGCCACTTTACAGCTTAGGATTCAAACAGAAGCATTAAGAGCTCTGCCTATAATAGGACTTTAACTGAGCTGATTTTCTTCCATTCCAAGTAGTTTCCAGCTCAGAACTAGGGGAGGTGACTTAATAAAAAAGAATGGCCAATGATTAGAGCAATGATTCGACCCTGAGCCCTGGTTTCTGTGGAGAATATATACCAGTGTATTTAAGTATCATTTTGTCACAGGGAAACCAAAATGGTCTCATTCAAATTCTGCAAGCAAAATATTTACCCATCATACACTCTGCCCTACCAAATAAGAACCAATGGAAGGAATCAAAGAGCCTTTTCTCTGTTCTCCACAACAGGAGTATTTCCATAGATCAGATATAGTTAACCAGTGGTTTAACTAAATAATCTACTTCATGTGACTGTCTATGGCAGTGTTTACACCCACTGATGTATAGTTCTTTGGGAAAGATATCAACTCAGGAGAAGTCCCAGTAAACACAGCACTAAAAAACAACGTCTTTCTTTTCTTCACTAAATTTGAGTTTTCAAATTTTGCTTTGTATTTTTTTTTTGCTCAGTTAATAAAGAAAAGACTTAAAGAGAGAAAATCAATTGACATTTACTCTTCTACAGGCCATTGCACAATCATGAAATTGACAGGGATCGTGAAAGACCAGCTTTTCCTTCAGTATCAAGTAAATGAATGTTTTTCACCATGTATGGACGAGACAACAGGTGTGACATTCAAGTTTCTCCATTGATATAGTGATCCAGTAGCTATCCATCCCTCGAGATTTCTATCCACACATCCATCCCTCCTTCCACTCATATTCCTGGGAGATTTTTTGCGTGTTTGTTTTGTAGTTTTTGTTTTCCTTCCATGTTTGGAATGACACCCAAGGCCTCACACATGCTAGATAAGCCAGTTCCATAGACTAGCATGCCAGGGGATTAGTCCTGTGCCAAGTGCTACTGCTGCCAATTGCTCTTCCCAGGAAACAGAGAAGAACAATCTCTATTTCAAACACTTGTGAGAGATTATTGATCCTTCTGTAGTGACCTGCCCTTTGTCATCTACCTGGTACTGTCCTGCTTGTTAGGTCGTAAGTTTTAAACAAATATATGTTGACATAGTGAAAAATTCTGGGAATAGATATAAAGAGCTGGAGGATATCAATGGCAACTTTAAAAATAAAAATGATAAGATTAGAAAGTGACTTGTCCACAGTGAACTTATGTGAGAGTTTATATATAAAGTTCTGTGTTCAGAGTAAAAGAAGACAGACTAAATCTACACATGTCCAGAGCTGAGCCTTCGGAAGGAATCGGATTTAGACACAGACACAAGTGCTCTTTCTGTATAGTAGTGTGTGCTGACTTGGGAGTCTGCCGACCAGTAGAGCACCGGTAGCAGGCCAGGCTGTGCTTTTAAACTTCCAAAACTATGAGATACATAAACCACTTTCCTTTAGTCTGCCTCAGGGCCTGATAAACATATGTCCATTGACTAATGCAGATATTGTCATAGAAACAAACAAATAAAATAAGAATGATTCTATATGTTTATACATATATATATATTTGTATCTCTATCTTCCATTTTTATGTGTTTCAATATAATATTAAGTATATAGATTGATGCAAAATTTGATGTAGAGGGAAAGAATTAAGAACAATTAATAATGTGAGAAAATAATAGTGACAGGGGACCAATTAATCATGTTATTAATAGTTTATTTAGGCAACACAATCATGTCATAAGGCAAGCAGATTTGAGATCAGCTTGTGATACTTAATAATATCCTATCTCAAAATCACCAGAAAAAAGCAGTGATTTGTGGCACAGATATATTATATAAAATTACTTTTATGCCCTTAATGGTTTATTGGAAGAAAGTTGTGTTCTTTCCTTTAGAAAGGGCTCTGTGTGTACTTCGAGGATGGTGTGGCAGATCTTGGAGAATGTGATCGAGACTTTAGAGCCCGACAAGCTTGAAAAGTTAAACATATTTTATTTCACATCATTTTCAGAAGCCTGACTCCTGTTTGTCTTGGCAGTTGTCTGTAAAAGTTACAAATCCTCTTTGAGTCACATTTTTTTAGGCCACATTAAAGAGCAAATCCCACAGTTTTACCTGCATAAATGCATAACTATAAATGGACAAGTGTCACTTGCACATGTGTGCACAGATGCTTACACATGCACATGTACATGCACACGCACACACACATGCACCCACACACACAAGACTGGAGAGACCCAGGAATCCCAGGAGCTCATGCATGCTAAGCAGAAGCTGAAGCAGCTACCAAGACATTGATGAAGCAGCATTTATCAAGAAAGCACTGACCACACCATTTCCCTCACCAACAGAGTGAAACATTGCAAAACAGAGTCATTGTGAAAATACATTAAGTGAAAGAAGCAAGCCAGGAGGGTAGCTATGAAGATGGATACTATCATTATGTAAAAATGAGCAGAAAGAATGCTTAGATGTATATGTGCACATGTTTGTATCTATCTTTCTACACACATTTTATTGCAGGTAAGTGTATCTGTAAAGATTACTTGAGGAAGATGAGCTGCATTCTTGGTGTATAGCTTAATGTGTCTAAATGTGTGAGTTCCTATTGTACAACTCTCATAATGAGAAATAAACTTTCAGAGTCTCCGAAAGGGTACATGACAGAAAACAGTTCTGAAGTGAGAAGCAGAGTATGTCAGAGAAAAACTTTTGGAACTAGCAGGACATCAGGGCATATCTGCCTGACATTGGCTTCATAAAGAGAAAGCAGATAGGGCTGGTTATTGGGGTAGAAGTAGTATGATTGTTAGACTTTTGGAACTAGCAGGACATCAGGGCATATCTGCCTGACATTGGCTTCATAAAGAGAAAGCAGATAGGGCTGGTTATTGGGGTAGAAGTAGTATGATTGTTAGAAGAAGGAGCTTTAATTCAATTCCATTCTTGTTAGTTTTGTTGACTTTCAAATGATAATCTGAAGACTAACGTGGTGCCAGGATGGGCTAGAGAGAAATGTCGGTATACCACCCCTATAAACACTTGCTTTTCCTTGTTGTTATTATGTTCTGTCCTTAAAAAAAATTCTCAAGCAGCTGAGACAACAAGACAGGGTGGTCCAGGGATGGGAGTGCAGACACCTGGATTTTCCTGCCTCTCCTCGCCTAGACTTGCCCTGGAAGTTAGGGTTGTCTACAACCGTTTTCTCTCCTCAGTTTCCTGTCCCCAGTAAGGAACTGACTGTGGTTGAACAGGATGTCATGATCTCATGTGAGGGTGTATATATTATATGCTTTGGAATTCGATTAGATCACTGGTTTCTATAAAACTCTCTCTCTCTCTCTTACTCTCTCTCTCTCTCTCTCTGAGTGTGTGTGTGTGTGTGTGTGTGTGTGTGTGTGTGTGTGTGTGTGTGTATGTGTGTGTTCTAATGTGCATATCTACCCTCAGGATCTCTCTCCCAGGCATCCACTCAGAACTTTCTAGAATATGTTTGGTGTACCTTCGCTTTGATAGTCAACATGTAGCATTAGGAGCCAGAGGAGGAAGAAATCACCATTTTCTATGTGAACTCCTCTCCCCATGCCTCCCTGTGACTGTATGGCTTGGCTTGGACAGTTCCTCCCAAATTTTGAGATGCTCAGGATTCATGGGAGGATATTGTTAACCTGTGGGTCTGACTGGCAGATTTGATATTCGGTATTTCTAATAGGCTCCAAAAAGATGGCAAGTGCTATTGTTAGACAGATTGTCCTTGGTGCAGCAAGTATAGGACACAGGGACATAATCATTTTGGGGGTTGACCTCCCTTCCCTTCAAATCCTAGGTTCTGTGCACTTTTCAGCAATGCCAAAAACAATTGAGAATCTTGTGGGGACACTGGACACTTTGAGGTTTCCAGCCCTTTTTCTTGGAGTTTTCAATTAGTTGATGTTAGAATTAATATTTTAAAAACATCTCAAATATTTCAATGTATTCATTTAATTTATTCTATTTATGTCTGATCTCCTGAAATCATTGCTCAATCCTTTAGGGATATGGAATTAGATCTCTTATCTCGGGAAGCCATTGTTATGTCCTTTAGGGACATTGAATTAGATCTCTTATAATCTGAGTCTTACCCTTCATTTAAATTGTTTTTGTAGTGTCTGTTGATTCCCTGTATATTTCTTATCACTTCCAAAGCCACTGAAGTCAGAACACTGCAGAACAGTTGTGACTCTCCCATCATTGATGTACTAATGTTCAGAACCTAAGTTTGAAAACACACACACACACACACACACACACACACACACACACACACACACACACACTGTAGTTGTCAGAGATACTGTAAAAAAAATTTCTAGGAAAGCACATACTACCATCCATTTCTACCTTTTTCTTTATGTATTTAATTAACAAGACCCAAAGGCCATTTTAGAGTAAATGATGCCTGTGCTTTGTCACCAAAACTTATATTCCAAGGACTTTAGTTACAATAACCTCGGAAAGATGTGGTCTTGAGTTTTTCCTTTCATTTGTGTTTATTTTTAGACTTGTGATATCCAAACAGCTATGGCATCTGCTTTTATTGTCAACAACTCCTTTATTTTATTTTGTTATTTTTTTTATTTTTGTTTTGATTTGGGGAATCATCCAAAGGCATCTTTTGGTGAAGAAGACCCATGGCACCCAGTGAAGTTGAACACCCTCCTGGAGGCAAGCAGCCACCTTTTATGATTTTCTTTCAATCCTTTCTACTTCCTTGCTCCTTCCTCCCCACCTCCCATCATCCATAGCGTGGGTGAACTAATCCATCTCACAAGCGGAGTTCAGAGACTTGCCTTTCCACGCTGCTGCTCCTGTACTTTGTCCTGGCACCTCACCACCGGCAACAAGAGGCTTCTTTCATATTTATCAGCACTTAATTGCAATCGCTGCTGCTTTATGACCTCACAGAGGTCTTCATCTTCAGTCATTGTTTCCTGCTGGCTGGTGGAGCCCAGTGATCACCGTCTTTTCCCACCATTCAGCTCACAGAGGTGCAAGCTCAGATGAATTTTCCAGGCCGCAACTGGGAGAGGCAGTGGCTCAATCACGTGAGTCAGGTTTTGACATTTAATGGGACATGAATTATCTCTGAACAATGTATCCTCCTGCCTCTAGCTTACCGTGGGCAACTGGGAACATGCTTTCCTGCATAATGACATCTCTGTAATGGAAAGAAAGGATGATTATTCAGAGGTATTGGCATCTACGGGAACATTTTGAAAGCATCAGACCTTGGCCTGCTGTCCCTTTTACACTATCTCATTGAAGGTCTAATATATGTCCCATGACAGTGATGATGATGTGGAAAGTACACAGTGGTACCAGCATGCTAGGAGGTGACCCTCTTTTCTGTACTTCAGAAATGGGTATGTCTCTTTTGAGACTCTCAGAGGGTGATAAGTCTTGGATAATGGTCCACTCTTTTTATCTATTGGACAAAATGTTTTTCTAACCCTCCAAGCATAAATTAAAAAAAGTGTTCAAAAATCAGATGAAACAAGTTTCAATGGTTAGGTCACTTCAAATACCCATCCCTTGAAAAGGGAGCCATTGATGTGAATGAGAGGCCAATGCATTCTTTTGGCAGAGAATGGAAGCAATGACTTTAGACTCACGGTATTCTTGGAGTCCACTTCATCATTCTCCACATTGTTCTCATTAGCTCTTATCTGTTTCAAGAATATTTACTTCATCACTGAATAGACCCTATTCTCCTCAAATGTAAAAGGCACATCTTTAAGTTTTATGTTTTTTCCTGTTGATATTCAGCAGGGATCATAGTTCCTGGTATAGAGTAGAAACAACAATATATACATATAAAATTATTTATTGCCTTGCTACTGTTCATATAGCTGAAGTCAAGGGATCCTGAACTGTGTTTCAGTTATTAGTCCTGATATATTACATAATAGCCCACTTAATTTTCATTATGAACTCAATATGCATATATTTTATCTTTTTTTCTTTTGCAACTGGAAGGGCTATTGAAACCTGCATAGTGCGAAGAGCAGAGACACAATGAGAACCCTACATATTGGTGTTTGTCTACACCATGAGGTGTGATTATATCATTGCTCTTAAACTTTGATGTGGCTTTGATATTCATTCCTTAAATTAAAAGACACTGACTGGGTCTAGCCTCAAACCCTTCTAGACAAAGAAGATAGTCTATATTATCTTGAGAAACATGTAAAAGTATCCTGTTGTGAGCCAAGCGAAGCTATAAAGATGTACTGTGCTAATATTCTTTTCTTTTCTTTTTTTCTTTTCTTTTTTTTTTTTTTCCGGAGCTGGGGACCAAACCCAGGGCCTTGCGGTTGCTAGGCAAGTGCTCTACCACTGAGCTAAATCTCCAACCCCATGTGCTAATATTCTTGACATATTTTTAGATTTCCCCATCATTTCTCATGTGTTTATATTTGTTCTGAGCCAACATCAGATATATTTTTAATTATTTGATACAACTGTTCCTATCGTGGACATTTTGCATTCTTCTGTGTCTTTTAAAAGAATTAGTTATTTTTCATTCTTGGACAATTTCATGTATGTTTATAATGTAATTTGGTTGTTTTCACCCCCTTATATCCTTCCTTATTCCACCCTCCCATGTGACTCCCTTTTTCTTTACAACAAAAACCCTTGCGTGTTTTTCTTAATCATTCTTAATCTATTTGGTTTTGTTAGAATTGCTTGTGGCCTAGTCATATCCTTTTTCAATTTGCTTAATAGAAGATATATATATATATATATATATATATATATATATATATATATATATATATATATATCCTAATATCACATTTATGTATGTAATCTCTCTGATTTAGAGGTTTTAATAATAATAATTATTATTATTATTATTTATTATTTGTCTGCAAGATAAAACACTAGAGAAATTTGGGGCTTCCTCTTGTTGGAAGTTTCAAGTCTTGCCTTGGTCAATTGCTTAGCTTGATCCTGTTATAAAAGGCATAGAAATAAAAAGACTTTCACTTTGTTTAGATAGTCATGTATCTTTGATTAACTTAAATTTTTACATGTGAGTGACACATAGAATATCCAATGCACGTTTACTGCCTTTTTGTATAGGTGAAATAGAGAGAAACTAAATATCTTCAAAATATTTTAGTAGCTGAGCAAGGGAGCCAAGACACTTTTGAGTGTGATGACATAAATGGAGTGATCCAGCATGGCTATTTCAAGACGTTTGTTAGTTGTTTGGTTATAAAGTGTCTCTGATTTTTTACTAGTCTCAGGACCTTAGCAATTGACAGTGCAACCTGAGAGGCAGACTTTATTTTCTTCCCTACCCTGCATCTAGGCTACTGTTGTGCCTTTATTTGGCTAGTAGAAGAAAGATGCTGGGCCTAATATGATTCTAAGTGTCAGAGACCTCATGACTGATCTCTTAGGCTACTTTCAAATGAACAAACCTAGAACGTGGTTTTGTATAATGTGCAGTGAAATGGCATGAGGTCAGCAGAGAGTGTTCCAGAACAGCCGGGTCTCATCTAATTCAGCAGCTACCTATACCTGGATCAGTGAACCCAGATGAATATTCAATCCTAGCATGATTCAGAGGAAACACCCAGGTTACCTAGATGGCCAATATCAGATGACCTAGTGTTAAATCATTGCATTTAATAAATATTCGCCATGCAGACAATGCCAACTGGCATACATTCTTATTGTAGGAATAATTTCAGCTACACTTTACATAGTACAGAGAATAATATGGGCGATGTGTTTCACATATAGTGAATATTTAGTAAATACTAATGTTTCTCTTTCTATTAAATCCCTAAAGAGATGTGCTTCAAGATTGGAACTTGTTGGTCCAGTCATATTATATCAATGCATATATTTAGGGAACTGCAAGGAGACATGGGAAGAAACTCCTCTTAGTAGCATCCACGGCAAGGCATTGGTGTTTTTGTTTTGTTTTGTTTTGTTTTTTTGTTTTTTTGCCATCTCAAACAATGTATGGAGTTTCTTGATTGCTAGAAGAGACAGCATCATTTCCTCTCTACTGAATTCCTATTAAGCAAATGATATTGATTCATAGTGGTGTTTTTCTTTGGATAATATTTGTCAACATATAAAAAACACTCTTAGGAAGATTAAACTCTCTGAATCTGTGCCACCTGATAAAAGTCATTGACTCTTTCTGGGCCTCAGTTTCCTCATCTTTAAGTCAGGACCTCCCAACAGGGATCCTTGCTCCAACCATCTGTAACTCCTCTGGCGGTGATGAAGTGAACCAAGAACACAAGCTCTACAGCCTAGTGGCTACTCTGAATTAAAACTCTGACACCGTTTTATGCCTCAGTTTGCTCCCATGAAAAAGGGTCTGTTTGAGGTTGTGGTTCTGAGGTTTGTGTGATATACTCAAGTACATGGGAAACCCCACAGAACAGTTTCTGGTGTAGGGAAATTATTAACAAATATTAGATAATATTTTATTTGGTACAGCCATCTCTTATGCAATGGTACTTTCATGGGATTTAAATGATGAAGATTCAACTCACTGGAGAAAAGTATAACATGTTTTGAAACACACACACGCGCATGCGCGCGCGCACACACACACACACACACACACACACACACACACACACACACACACGAGAATTAACCACCCTCATACTTTTTAATTCATAATTCAGTTTCCTTTTTCCCCTCACACACTTTGGTGTGGTGTCTTATACAAGAAACTTATCATTTTTGCTCTGACCTTATATTTCTTTTTTATTGACAAGTACCCTTTGACAATGAAAAGAGAAGCAGTTTAATGCAGTGTTAAGAAAATAGTTCTATGTAGTGGGAAAGATGGCTCAGAGGTATAGAGCCATTTCTATTCTTTCAGAGGACCTGCATTCAATTCCCAGTACCCATATAGTAGCTCACAATCATCTGTAATTCTAGCTATGGGACATCCAGCTACCTCTTCTGACTCCAACATATACCGGGCATAAACATGGTTCACATATACATGCAAGAAAAACACTCATACACATAAGAAATATAAGTTCTAAATAAAAAAATAATTTAAAAAAAGAAAATGGATTCTAGCCCTGGATCTGCCATTTTTAAGGTTTTAGTACTAGGTAATATACAGATAATAATACCTATTTCATAAGTAATATCTGAGTATGGTACATTTAAAGAAGTACCTGACACAAACTCAGCACTTAGGAAACAGTCTAAATTAATGTGTATTGTATGCCTTTTCCACTAGAATTGCCTTAAAGGAAACATTACAAACCCAAACACTGTCCATTGGAAAATGTTTTGGGATGACTTAGGCAGGTAAGTGTAATGATGCTATTATCAATTTGCCAGATTCTCTTTACTAAACTGTGGTACCCTAATCCAATATGCTGTGAACATTGACAGGTTTTTTTTTTAAATTTTACCAGTTATTTTATTTATTTACATTTCAGATGTTATTCCCTATCCCAGTTTCCCCTCTGCAAACCCCTATCCCACACCCCCTTCCCCCTGTTTCTATGACAGTGCTCTCCCCCGACCCACTCCCTCCTCACTATCCTAGCATTCCCCTACACTGGGGCATCAAGCCTTCACAGGACCAAGGTCTCTCCTCCCATTGATGCCATACAAGGCCATTGTGTGCTACATATGCAGTTGGAGCCATGGGTCGCTCCATGTATACTCTCTGGATGGTGGTTTATTCCCTGGGAGCTCCAGGGAGACTGGTTGGTTGATATTGTTGTTCTTCCTGTGGTGTTGCAAATCCCTTCAGCTCCTTCAATCCTTCCCCTAACTCCTCCACTGGGGTCCCTGTGCTTAGTTGAATGGTTGGTTGCAAGCATCTACCTCTGCATTTGTCAGGCTTCGGCAAAGCCTCTCAGGAGACATCCATATCAGGCTTCTATCAGCAAGCACTTCTTGGCATCAGCCACAGTAACTGGGTTTTGTTAATATCTTATAGGCCTCTTCCTTTGGAGAATTGTCTTTGACCAAATGGGAGTTGCCTAGCCTGGTTTTGCAATGTTCCTTCCACTGGAGATGAACCATAGCCAATGACTAACTGATGCAGGGGCCTCAAAAAGACACTTTGCCTCAAAACTGGATGGACATAAGTAAGTCTGTGGTGTAATCAAGGCCCCAGCGCTCTCTGTTGGATCCGAATGAAGCTAGATTCCAAAGGAGACATACCCTTACTCTCCTCTTTCCCTCCTCTTCTTTTTTTTAATCAACAAATGATCTTCTAGGTAGGCATGGGGGGTACATATCAGTAATCTTAGTACTCAAAGAAGTAAGTCAGGAGAATATGTTGAAGATTACCCTCAGCTACATAGCAAGACCCTGTGTCCAGACAGACTACCAAGTGAAGCTGTCTTAGGATCCACTTTTGCCTCCATTACTGAGATAGAATGGAAAGAAGAATTGATCTTTGAACAGTTCTGTAATAATAATGGTTGAGATCTTGCCACTGGAACTTTCAGGAGGGCAATTGTCATAAGTAGTTGTAGTTTTTGCTTCATCTAAGCTTTTGCTTGGAAGAAGAGTCTTGAGTACCAGACTAGGAGTTGTGATGACCAAGGGACCATAACCATTGGTATATAGGAACCAGAAACCATGGACTCCATGTTGTTGAGATCTGTGTGTTAAAAAAATACAGGCCTGTGGTGAAATATAAACCTTATGAATAAATTTTGATGTATGGTATGACATAAGCATGTTAATACCAAATAGATAGGGTTTTCAGCACCCAAGATACTATCAATCCCAAAGTTCTTGCTGGGTACAATTTTGGCTGTCTGGGAAATTTCTCTTATAATATGTTATTCTCTTTCCTTTCACATTCACTGAAGGTTTCCAATAGGACTTTGGGAATGAATTAAGATGATGAATATGAATTTGGCTTCCTTGGAGGCATTGGCAGGTAGGCACAGAACAAGTTTTCCATGGATGGGTTACAGTCCTCTGTCTCTGAAAGAGATAGGAGGTAAACTCATTTAAATACCAATTGGTTCTAAGACGTAGTGTATCCTGAAGTTCCTATGGAGGAAAGCAGAGAAGTTCCTGTGTTTTCTTTCTCTCTCAAAAGTGTGTAAGGCATTATCTCTTATACTTCCATACACTTTTAATTTGTCTTTATGGGACATCTAATAAGCATGTTTCTATAAATATAATTCAACAAGCTAGTTAACATTTACTGTTTTGTTCCCCTTTCAAAGATTTTGTGCAATAGATCCTTTGCTTCTCATGGAATAGAACTTAGTAGAGCTTGCTAGAGCATCAACTTAAAGCAATGTCCCAATTTAGTATAGTACTGATCGTGTATGTCAAAGGGCACGTGTAATTTAGAATAGTGTATTAATTGTGCATAACTTAAAGATAAAGAAAACATGAGATTGTGTTGGGTCATACTGACCTTATATATGTGAGTGATTTAGTACAGTAAAAATGCCTTTCTCCAATTCCAGGACCAATGAAGGGATAAGCTAACTGAAAAGGTTTTAGTTTGTTATATTTCATGAGAGGACTGTGGTGGTCAACTCTACTGGTTGAAGGTCAGACATGCATCACTTCAAAGCTTGCTTCCAAGATGTGACTCATTTAAATGTTCAGTAAGTAATTGGTAGCCTTTATGGGTCTGATCAAGAAATAGAAAATTTGTTGTCCCAGGAATGAACTGTATGCCATTCTGTTTTGAAGACTTTGTAGACTAAATTTGATCTGAGACACTCTTCTCCTGGAGAAGGGCTGGGACTAGAAGTGTGTGGTCTGATTTAGATTCAAAAAATTATTTCAGGTCAGTGGGAGACGGGGGTTAAGAGGATGCTTTTTCCTGTAATAATGTAATGACATTTCCATCCAAAAGATATGGGCAACCTTCAGGCTGAGCAGTGGAGTCCATAGACCATACTTCTTCAGAAAAGACACAGAGAAGCTGCGCTTTGAGCCAATGTCAATTAATCCCCCCATAACCCTCCCGCACACACACACACACAAGGGGATGATACTGAATTTGATCTTGATATTGTGACTTTCTAGGCAAGGGTCACCCAGGAAACCTATGAAAATAATCGTGGCTATTTTTGCTGGGGAAACACAGACATAAAAAATCATTAAAGAAGTATAGAGTAAATCTTCATTTATTCGTGTGTGTGTGTGTGTGTGTGTGTGTGTGTGTGTGTGTGTGTTCATGTGTAGGGGATGAAGATATTATTAGGTTCAAAGAGAGGTCTTAAAAGATGAGAAAGCCAAACTCTTGTAGGCTTGAAAATCCTTGCTTCTTCCTGGCTTATGGTTCTGCTCTCAAGGAGACTGGGTTAAAGTGGTTTCATACTACCTCCTTTTCCTTTAAGAAATCTCCTCCAGGCAGAACTTGCCTTCACAGAGCCTGGGGCAGGATGCAGTGGGGGGTACGTGTTAGTTCTTTTGATCATCATTTCACTGTGAGCAGTGGGGTAGAGTTCATGTTTCCTTCCTGCCCTTCCTATGAAGCATGCAATTGAGTGGGTGGTTCAGCCCGAGATACCCAATCATTATTTGCTGGTGAGGATAATGAAGGTACCCTGATGACAGCAAGGTGTTTGCCTCACCCCTTCCTGACTGTTGGAGGTGACACCCATGTGGTCCTCACTCTGTGCTCATGGGAGACTTTGAAGCATTGGCTGAGCCTGGAGTTTTGGCCAAGATCTGTCTTGGAACATGCCGCCTACCTGAATTCTTCCCTGCTTTCCAGAGCTCTCCGTTTGCACTGACAGGAATGACTCTTTCTCTTAACGAGTGTGTAGACAGAAGAGGGAATTAAGGAGACAAATAGAAACCACCCAGCAAGATGAGCTGTGTTCATGGCAGGGCAGGGAGACAAGGAAAGGAAAAAAAATGGGTTCAAACAGTATCGTGTGAGTTCTATAACTTTCAACTAATCCTTATGTGGATTTGTATGAGCACTCGCTCCTAACATCCAAGACAAGATCCAGACCAAAATGCTCCTACTGAATAAATCCAGGAGAGAGGTTTGTTTATCAGGGTCTATCATTGTTTGAAAACTCAACATCTGTCAAAGACTTGTAGGTCCTTGCCCCCCACACTTTCAGCAGGTGCTTCTGGTCCTTATGACACTGCTGAATGGATTTTAAAGCAACAATCAGCTGCAAATCGCTAGGTAATTTCTACTCATTGACTCTGCCTCCAGCCAGGCCTCTTTTTCTCTTGCTTGCACAATTGTAGATTCAAATCCCTGCTACTGCTCTTACCCCTGAGATCTGTCCTCCTCACAGAAAATTAGTCTTCCTAGAGCCAGATTTCTAAAACATTTTAGAATTCTCCTAAGTGATGAGTACCAAAATCTTGAAATGTGAAACATTTTTGTTTCTCTCAACTAACTATTTGGATACTGTTATTGCTTCATTGCCCTAGTACTTTTAATAAAATTTTAAATGAAGTGTAAGATAGACAAAGAGGAACTATTTACTTACAAAGCTCACACACCAATGAAGAGAGTAGCATGTCCTAGAGCAGAACACAGCCATCAATATTGCTTTCAACTAGTAATTCACAGGGATAGTAATTGTCCTGACCTGCAACCCTTGGAACGTTAAAAACATGGAATCATAGACTGTGTATTCAATTATGCTTACTTCATCTGTATTAGTTTCTACTCTTGATGGACGTCTGAGTCACCCCCAACCTTGGGCAACTGTGAATGTATACTCATGAAAACTTGGTTTTAAGTTTTTTCAAACCCCTAAATGGTTACCATAAGGAGAAATATTGATAAATTGATGGTGGTATATTAAGATTCCCTTATCTTTCAAGAGACACTATTGAAAAAGAAAAAGCCTAAGGATATAGTTTAGAGATAGAAGACTTTCCCAGTATGCATTAGGCCATGAGTAAATGAATAAATGTCTAAGTAAAAGAGAACTCCGATGTTACAAGACTTTTACATTTCTATTTGTATCTATTTCTATGTATTCCTACCATATATATACATATATATGTATATATATAATCTCCTATAAACCAAAAAGGAATGAAAACAAATAACCCAAATAGGGAAATAGGTAGGAAACTTGAACATGCACCTCATAAAACTGCATTTGCAAATGAATGTGGGCCTAGACACATGAAAAAAAATCGCAAGACATCATTTTCCTGCTTTACTCATTGTCTCACGACTTTCAGATGAAGCCAAATATCTTCGCACTGGCCTTTGGCGCCCAGGGATTCCTTATCTCTTCTTACACCTACTTATCTTCTAAGGACCTGGCAGAACATCACCAGCTCTTTCCAAATGCTTCCCTGGCACTGTGAGGTGGAATTAATTGTTTTCTTTGGGATTCGAAAGTGTGATTCAATTGAAGTGAAGTGTAACTGTGATTCTCATGTCCTCAGTGCACAGCGCTGCTCTTGATGCATGGAAGCCAGTCAACGCACGCCTTCCTTACTGAGTGTCTTACTTTCTCCTTGATCTCAAAGCAGTGAGGTAGATACGATAACAAAGGCTTTCTGTGTTACACCGTGTTTACTAGCCAATATAAAGCTTACTTCATAGAGAAAAATGCTGGCTGATCTCCAGAGTCATAAGCTCATATTCAGTCAATGGTATCATTGCAGAACTCTAGGCAAGCAATTACTCTATTATACTTGGGCTACAAGTTAAGATGTATATGCGTGTGTATATATGTATGCATGCAGGTATGTATGTATGGACATACATTAAAATTTTCTATTGCCTTCTCGAATGATGAAGGCAGTGAGAAGTTGGAGTCCCTGCTCACTTAACTTGTGAGTGGTGGCTACAGGATGGACCTGAATTTGAAGTGAAGGAGCCACAGGCTCTCTCCTCTGTTACAAAGTGACTGAGGCAACATGTCTGACTAACCCAAAATCTCTTTGATCATCTTCATTTCTTGGAACTGTTTGGAACCTGCTCATACTTTTATAGAGTCCTATTTTTCTCCAATCTCCAAGCTTTTCTGCCTCTAACTTCTTTGCAGCCTCAGAGAGTTGCTTCAGTCAGAACATTTTGTTCCTTCACTTCTCAACCTCGCTTCAGCCAGATGAGACCTAACAAAGCCGGGTTTTAATAGCGACCTGTACTACAGAGATGGCTCAGCTGTTAAAGAATTGGCTCACAACCAAAATGACAAGGAGAAGACATGTCCCTCATACAAGTTTATGTTCCAGCATTTATGCCTTTTACACAGAGGGTTATCAGCAAACATTTATTGAACCACAGGTTTTACAAGTTATTATTAAAAAGGTAGGGAGGCTGCTCACCTCCTAACCTTTATATTAGTATTTTCTCTCAATGGTATTTCCAACTCACATAATTTTTGTTTTATTTTATCTTAGCTTAATATATTTTGCTTAACAACTATAAACATTCTCAGCAGCCAGAAAAGAAAAGTTTTACAATTTTGAAGCTTTGTGGTTGAGTTCTTTTGAATCCTAAAACAATGCTTCTTCCTTATATCGAAAATAGATTTTTTAAAAATCACACAATATATTCTGATTAGTTTCCCCTCCTTCTACTCCTCCCAGTTCCTCCCCACCCCCCTTTCCATCTGATCTCATTAGAAGACAAACAGGCCTGTAAAGGATAATAATAAAATAAGATGTAATAGGATAAAATAAAACTAACATATTCGAATACGATAAAACAAAGATGAACTGAGAAAAAGGCACAACAAAGAGCTATAAACGCAGAGACCTGCTCATTCATACACTCACACATCCCAGAAAAACAGTAAACTGAAAGGTATAATATATACCATAGGATAGGGTCAATAGAAAAAATATAAATAAAATAATAATAAAAATGAGACTAAAAAAAAATCCCTGATAGGACACAATGAGACAAGGAAATTTCAAAAGATTCTCTTGAGTTCCTTTTCTGTTGGTCATCTACTGCTGGGTACGCAGCCTCCCTTAAGAGTAGTTTGTTTCCCCAGTGAGACTCCTTTAGAGAAATGTAAATTTTCATTTGTGCGTGATTACCAGTTGGAACTAACTTCTGGTTTAAGAATGGGCATGAGTCTACTTCTCTTGTAGCTCTAGGGCTGCGTCTGGTATAGATGTGGGCAGACCCTCTGCCCACTGCCTCAGGTTCTGTGCATTTATATGTGCTTGATTCTGTTGATTTTCAGGACCTTCTTCTCCATTATCTCTGACTCTTACCCTCTTTTGGTCTCCTCTTCCTTGGGGTTATCTGAATCCTGAGGGGAGGGATTCGATGGAGACATCCTGTTTAGGGCTTAGTGTTCCAAGATCTCTCACTCTCTACATAATATCTGCCTATTGGTATCTATATTTGTTCCCATCTGCTGCAGGAGGAAGTTTCTTTGATGATGGTTTAGCAGCTATGAGTGAAGCAGACTGAAATTAAGAGTCATTTTATTGCTGTGTTCTTTCAGCAGAACAGAATTTTGGTTTCTACTAGGTCCCTGGGGCTGTCTAGTCTCAGGTTCTTGGTCACCCATGTCGTGTCTGGTATGAGTTCCATCTCATAGAGTGAGCCTCAACTCCCATCAGATATTGGTTGGTTGCTCCCACAATGTTTGTGTCACCATTGCACTAGTGTATCTTGCAGGAAGGATACCATCATAGTTAAAAGGGTTTGCAGTTGAATTGGTGTTTACATTTCACCTTTGGTACCACGTGCGGGATACCTTCCTGTACCAAAGATGCTAGAATGTACAGGCGAAGGCTCTATGTAGGCACAGCATCAATGTTTCACTGTTTAATGATTTGTGTGGTGTTCTCTTCAGCAACATCATGTCAGTTTGTAAAGAGCAACATATAGTCTTGAAGCAGTTAGGTTGTTTGGACCCTTTTGGCCAAACACTCAATTACATAAAATCCATTCCTAGTACAAGTAGCTTTATTTGGTAACAGAAGATGTCCAGTTAGGATGCTGTCCATTATTTGGGGATTATATTTAGAATGCCTTCGTGTGTGTGTGTGTGTGTGTGTGTGTGTGTGTGTGTGTGTGTGCGCGTGCGCGCGCGCGCGCGTGCGCACGTGCATGTATGAAGCTTATATTGTTAATCTTATTGACTTTCTGTGAGGCAAGTAGACTGTGCCACCAGACGGAAGAACTGGTAAGGCTAAGCAGGCTTAGACCCCTGGGGGAATCTCAGAATTGAGAATGGCAGGAGTGGAGTCAGCTCTCTGCCAAGCTCTACCTGTTTTAGAACATGTAACCATGACAGCCCGCTGAAGGGACCATCACAATCAGTCAAGTAGCATAAAAACCTAGAATACTTTATGCTGTTGAGGTATCTAGATGGGGCCCCAAGTGTTTAGCCAGTGAGCTTCCCCTCATTGGCATTCCTTCCCACACACAGTATTTAAGCCCTGACTTACCCTGAGTACGGTGTATGCATTCACGTCTGCCATCAAATAGAACAATTTGGACAAGTAAGGACTGTCTCTTCATTCTCTTCAGCAAGGATTACCGTGGGGTTTGGGGAGGTGGCTTTCCTTGTAAAGAGCTGCACATGAATCTCCTGGGAAAGGCCTTTTCTCTCCCAGCCCCTCCATACTCTCTAAACTCACTCAGAACCAAACTGGGTTTTGCACATACACACAACCATATCCCAGGTTCAGCCATCTCTCCCCCACCCACCATGCCTAGATGCACTGAGGGGAAGCACAGACCTCAAACCCCAACTCTCAACTCCCAGCAGTGCCTCTGTGGCATCTGGGTACACAGGAGACTGGGAGCCATGGCAATCATCCCAGATCCTACTCTTCCCACCCAAGAAACCCCAGGACCTCCATTACCGACTGTGTTCTGATCCCCCAGAACATTCTTTCTCAACACAACTCTTTATTTTATTGTTTCTTTATGTTGTTGTCCTGTTTTTGTTTCCAGGTTATTGATTTCAGCACGGAGTTTGATAATTTTTTTCCATCTACTTGTTTTTGGTGTGGTTTCTTCTTTTTGTTCCACAGCTTTCAGGTACTTTGTTGAGTTTGCTAGTATGAGATCCACTAGGGGTGGCCACTGGGTGTTCGAGGTAAAATGGATTTCTATGTATTGGGAGTTGATGCTTAGAAATTGGGATAGTTTGGGAGTAGGTAGACATAAACAGGAGGGTAAGCAGATGTTTTACCAGGATCTGCTTAGTCACCTGGAAATTGGGGCAGACAACGAGGTAAGACCAAAACAGAGCTGGGGATGAGACTTGGGGTATTACATTTGGAGGAGAGGAGGGAGAATGAAGATCTGAAGTTTGTCTGCCTGCTTCACAGGCCTGCTTGCTTCTGTGGCAGGCATGGTTGGTGGGTTTGCCTGTGGGAGTTGGTGGCTAGGAAAAAGATCATGGCAACCTAAAGGAATACAAAACATTCTCGGTAAAAGCTTAATGTTTGTGAAGAAGAGACTAAAATGCAGGATGAAGCAGAAAGATCATCCATTATTCCAAAATGTTTTACAGAACATTTTGACTTAGAGAACTACATCCTCTTCAGATATGACAGCTCACATCTATAATCCCAGCTCTCAGGAGTCTGAAACAAGAAAGTTGAAAGTTAGCCTAGGCTACATTGAAAGATCCCGTATTAGAAGGGAGAGGCAAAGATTAAAACAGAGACTGAAGGAACACCCATTCAGAGCCTGCCCCACAGGTGGCCCATACATATACAGCCACCCAATTAGACAAGATGGATGAAGCAAAGAAGTGCAGACCGACAGGAGCCGGATGTAGATCGCTCCTGAGAGACACAGCCAGAATACAGCAAATACAGAGGCGAATGCCAGCAGCAAACCACTGAACTGAGAATAGGACCCCCGTTGAAGGAATCAGAGAAAGAACTGGAAGAGCTTGAAGAGGCTCGAGACCCCATATGTACAACAATGCCAAGCAACCAGAGCTTCCAGGGACTAAGCCACTACCTAAAGACTATACATGGACTGACCCTGGACTCTGACCCCATAGGTAGCAATGAATATCCTAGTAAGAGCACCAGTGGAAGGGGAAGCCCTGGGTCCTGCTAAGACTGAACCCCCAGTGAACTAGACTATGGGGGGAGGGCGGCAATGGGGGGAGGGTTGGGAGGGGAACACCCATAAGGAAGGGGAGGGGGGAGGGGGATGTTTGCCCGGAAACCGGGAAAGGGAATAACACTTGAAATGTATATAAGAAATACTCAAGTTAATAAAAAAAAAAAAGAAAGATCCCGTATTAAAAGAAAGAAGGAACAGAAGTGTGTGTGTGTGTGGGGGGGGTAGCAAAGGAGAAGGAAGAGGAAAAGAAGGAACAGAGGGAGAGAAGGAAAGGAAGAATGGAGAGAAAGGAAGAGTGGGAGTGAGAAAGGAAGGGAGGGAGAAAGATGGGCAGGTTCTTCCCACAATTACACTGAGCAATGCCATCAACGGAGGAGATAAATGGAGGTAAGAGTTTCCATTTACATCATATGCTTTAAATACTTGTCTACTTATGAATTAGGCAAAAGGTTATCAACAAATAATTTTGTATAAGTTTGACCCCTAACAATAGTCTAGAAGGTTAGCACCTAGAACTTTCTACTGCTGTTCTCAAAAACAGACACAAGCCACATTCCACCGTGAAGAATTCCAGCTTTACTGAGTAGTTGATAGTTTACCACAAGGCTTAGGCTCCTCAGCTGTCTATGAGGGGATTTCCTGTTAATCTTTACTGTTCCTTAATTTCAGTGGGAAAGTGGTTGCACTCAAGTTTTTGTGTGACTGACTAATCTCTTCTGTTCATACCAGGAACCATTAACTACCTGCATCTCTCTGTGATCCTGGTCCATGCTCCTGTGACAAGGGACTGTGGAGAACACATCTTCTACACCCATATTCCTCCTTCTCTCTGTGGGGTATAGGAGTCAGTAACTGTGGAAGAGATATCTCAGTTTTGGGAAGTTCAATTTAAGGCTTCCTGGGAGGACTTCATTGAAGATCAACCCTTCTTGATAATACACTAAGGAGGGCACATACATTTTAGAACCTTTTGTGAAGCCCAAGCCCTCTAAGTGAGATGTATTTCAGGACATATAGGTTTTGACTTGGGAGAGTGGGTTGAGTGGTCCTTTCAACTCTGATTATTACTACTTCTGCAAATTCTTAAGCAATACTTATTCTGTTGATGCTCATATTCTGAATCGCTGCTTGGTCACCACCGCTAGGAAGTATTCAAAGCTACAGCCTTGGCAAATGTTCCTATTTTTAGTAGAGGATTATGCTAAGTACTCATTTCTTTATTTACTGAACACTTTTTACAGAAACTTCACAAAGAAGTCTATAAGCATTTACTACTTTAATCATTCTCCTACAACAGTATTTAACAAGATAGTCTAATTTTTTTATTTTGCAAAAAACAATTCTACATAAACCATTTCAGATAGCGTTCACAGGCTACCATTATTCTCCATATATTAAAAATCCTGCAGCCCTGATTTGACCATTACATATCTTATACAAGCACTGGATTATCAAGTGATACCTCACAGTTAAGTAACAATGCAGTACATACATAAAAACACAAAAATTAAAAAGACTACTAATAAACTAGCACACACTTACAATATAGTTACTATATATGTCAGAAAACCACACTACAGATTGATTTATTAAAACCCCGACTTGGAAACTATAATTATTGAATGCTTGTTTTACTGATGAGGAAGCAACGACTCAGTTTCAGGATTTGCCCAAGGATTTAAAATGTAAATAACAGAAACCATTACTTAAATCCAGAAAACCTGGGTTCAGAGTCATCATTCTTAATCACAAGTCTTTGTGGTAAGCCGCTGAGGATAGATGCCTATGAGACAGCCTATGAGATTGACCACATGGTTTATCATTCAAACCCAGACACTGTTGAGGAGAAAGAACAGTGCAATGAATAATTCGAGCAGATCTCTTACATAAATTGCTACTCCCTCAAGTAAAACAAAGTTAACTGCTACCCTACCTACATAGTTCCTCTAGCCTATTGACCCTTCTGGCAGCCCAACACTTCCTCCCTGCCCTACTTCTCCTCCTTGTGCTCCTTTAACATTGCATATTGATTGCCTGGAGATATATGCTATCTTTGCACACAAAGTACTCTCTTCTTCCTACTTGATTCATTATCTCATTACCATGCATATGGTAACCTTTCAGCCTCTAGATTATGATGTTCCTCTGGGATTATTGGGAAATCACTTATTTGCTCAGTAAGAATTTGGTAACATCAGTCTCTTTTGCTTCTGCGTATACACCCTTCTCCCAACATTGACTAGGTTCGATCCTTCTACCTACCAGTTATCCTGATCTTGGATAGACTAAATGCATAACAAATACTTTTTAAAGGAGAGGGAATGGAAACGGGGGAAGAAATAAGGAAGATAAAATACTCAATTTTGTAGAGATTATATACATGTAAAATTATTGATTCATTTATTGAACAAATATGAATGAAGTGCATTTATTCTTGGTAGAGTCTCAGATGTTCCAGTTGTGGATAGAGTGAGAAAGAAGTGTTCTCCAGATTATACATTGTAGGTAACAGCCCATTAATAAAGAAGCAAGGCCACTTCCTATGGTTCAGAAAGCATTAAAAACAATGAAATAAAAACTGGGTAGAAAGTGACCAGAGATAGATTTAGGTTTGGTAGTTTCTGAAGTCAGAATGTTCCTCCAAATTCATATTCTGAAACTTGATCTGTGGTTTGTGGTGGTACAAAGACTTGGAGGCATTTGGAGAGGTAGTCATGGATCACTGATTTAAGGCCTGATGGGAACTAGCCTCGGCATTTCCTGTTAGTTCTTTCACCTCTTTTACCATGTAAGCACAATGAATTCTTCCCCTCTGGATTAGGAGCCATATTGGAAGCAGAAACTTGAGCCTTTCTAGATTCTCAAACCACTGACACTTTGATTTTAGGTGCTCTCCATAACCAAGAGGGAACACATTTCAAGTTTTAAAAATCTTGAATTCTAGACCATTTTATGGACCAGTACAAATGGCATAATATATAATACACAGGAGTAGTTCCTGCTGGGTGATATTTGTAATGAAACAGAATAAAATGGCTGGAAGAGTGAAGAAATTCTACCCCAGTGATCAGGGAAAGCTTGTTCTGGATATGTTAGCTAGAAAGGCTCATATGGCCAGCAATAGATCAGAAGACATGGCAGAAGGCCTTCATGTAGGACTCTTAAGTGACTGCAAGGCATTTGTTTTATGTAATATGTTAACATACTGATGTTCTTACAGAGCCAGGGAATTTATTTCCTGTTGTTTTCTCTACCTTCTCTCTTTCCCAAAGACTACTCTGGTAGCTGAATTGAACACAGACTAGAGGAAGATCAAGTCAAGCCTGGAGAAAAATGACACAATCCAGGCAAGGGGTGCACACAGAGTGAAGACAAAGATGTTTTCCAGCCATGTTTCTCAGTCTTGAACATGCAGATGGGTCACTAGAAGTTTATTGCACAACAACACTAAAACTTCGATCTGAGTTGCAAAGACAGTTTCCAGTGACACTAACATTGCTGTGCTAAAAACCACAACAGAGAAGGAAGAAAAGAAACAAAAATCTTGCTGATAGATGGCTATGGCTTCATTGAAAGAAAAGCATCACGAACTGTTTTCTCTCTCACACTTTGGAAAATGTACACAGGGCAATTACTGAAATAGAAGTTTCATTTCCACCCCTGCTTTTAAAGCTATCTTATTCCTGTCTAGTGGCACTCAAAAGCTTTTCAGGATGGGTGGACATTTACATACTCCAGGAAATGGCATTGTAATAATATAGCACATTTCTGGTTCAAAAGTTGAATAAGACACACACACACACACACACACACACACACACACACACAAGCTATTATGGTTTCAAGCTTTCAGCTCTTAGTGGTCATTTTGGTGGTTATTTACACATGTCTAATTCATTGTTTTTTAAGACTATGTATAGACTATCCTTTCCTACAAACATCAAGTATCTTTAAAATATATGGGTTCCATAAGAAAATCCATCTTTTATACATTAAGTGGAAAAAGGTTTTTAAGAAATGGTGATTGTTAAAATTTTAAAAGAAAAAAAGGTATGAGGATTAAGGAGATAGTTTATTTAGTAAAAAGCTTGCCATTTAAATATAAAATCCTGAGTTCACATCCCTAGCACTCAAACAAAAAGATGTGTAGGGAAGCACAAGTCTGTAAGCTCAGTTCTGGGAAGTTGGAGACAGGAGGATCTCCCAGCCTTACTGGTCAGCCAGTTTACCTTACTTGTTGAACTCCTGCCCAAATGAGAGAGACTCTTACCCTCTCTCCAAAACGTAGAGAGTGATAGAAAGAGATAATCATAATCAATGCCAAGCAGTAGCCTACACACACAGACATACACACAGACCACACACACACACCACACACACACACACACACACAGACACACACACAGACATACACACACAGACACACACACATACACACACACACACACACACATGAAGAGGGAGAGAGGGAGAGAAAGAGAGAGAGAGGGAGAGAAAGAGAGAGAGGGAGAGAAAGAGAGAGAGCGAGAGAGAGAGAGAGAGAGAGAGAGAGAGAAAGAGAGAGAGAGAGAGAGAGGAGAGCGCCCTGGTATATACCTGGGACAAAGGTTATCACACTTATACCTTCACATACATTGCTGCATCACTGTCCACTTGTCCCCACCAAGCCATCTTGGTATCCCTTGTTCCAGTCAAAAATTGGCAATTGATTTGCTGTCCAGAAGTCGAAGTCTACCCACTGTGAAGCTGCTCATAAATGAATGCTTCTTCTGTTTAGGAATCTGAAAGCTTTCCTGGAAGACCCTGTCTTGCTCAAAGCCATACAATGCCAACCTGACATCATCTGGCCCAGCTCACTTCATAAAATGAATCTGACTTTATAGACCCTATAGGATTTCAGTGGTTGCTTCTAGAAATGGAAAACCATGGTGAGGCCAAACCTTCCCATAGTTTCGTCTCTCATTGCGTGCTTTCTGTGGATTGACAGTTATTCATTTGATACCGTAGCACAGTTCATACCTGGCGCTAAAGATGCGAACTTGTCTGCCCTTCCAAGATTTTCTGACTTTGGAGGCCACTATAAGCTGGAATACATGATTTTCTGGCTAGAACATATTCCTAGAAGGCTCTTTGGACACTAACAACCTCTTACCAAAGGACACTACACCAAGAATCTGAAACATGTGGGTTGTTTCTCCTCAACTAAACATGGGCTCTCATGGTGGGTAGGGCAAGAGTGGATACAGGCAACAGTGTGTGGAGATGGTCTGGAATCTTTTTAAAATGAAAACCATATGAAAAAAAATTTTTACAAAGAATTTAAATATTACCTAAATTTCAGTTCATTCTTAATTTGAAATGTTAAATTTATCATAGTTTAGACAGTTGTTCTCCAATCTTGATTTTTGACAGTGACCTAGAATATCAGACCAAAAATCCAGTTTTCCTGCACTTTTCAAACCATTCCATTGGGTTCCATTTGACAGTTTCTGTGAGGCTCATGCTCTTTAGGTGTGGTCTCTTCTGAGAATAATGGTTATAACATGTTGTTTGTGATCAAGGTCTAGTCTCCTAAACATGACTCCTTCTCCAGTATGATGAAAAAAGGATCAAGGAAAGTCATCATTTGCTTAACAACTAGGAAAGAGATTGGCATCAGAAACCTATGGGACATGAAAGCCATGGTCTCCACTTATGTCTTGATTCATTTTAACACCAATTACAGTTAAAAAAAAAAAAAGAAAAGAAAACCTTACAAAATGTGACCTTGATAACTCTCCCTTGGTAGAGCCAAGGTCAATTCCAACTTGCATTCTTTTCTAAAAATGCTGCTTTATCACATTGCCAAGGACAAAGGAAGGTTGAGTCCAACTGTATATCTTTTAAAATCTTGAGAACGTTTTAACAAGGCAAGAAAGATTTCCCATAATTACCATATAAGATGTCTCAGTTAAAATACCTGATGTTCTTCTGGAGTTTGAAAAACTGGGCTATCTTTCAATATCAAAAATCCCCTTGCTTATTCTATGACTCAGCACAAGAAAACTTTCATCCACTGGACAATGTTGAGACAAATGCCTGAGGACTTGCTATCTTACCGATCTCAGTGCAGGTTAAGAAATTCCTCCTAGACTTACCAAACCTCTTATAAGGATAGGTCCCTATGTGCCTGGGTGCCGAGTTGTAAGATTCTTACACAGCTTGCTCCTCTATGTCTCCTTAGTCTCTGTTCAAGTGCCCACCTCTGAGCAAGTACTGAATCCATTCACTCCTTGCCTCCTTCATTCTATGATCTGTTTTCCCTCTGGAAGCCGTCAGTTGCAGAAGTTATTTTGCTGCTATTGGTTTGCCTCCATCCTTGCCCTAATTGTAGACAAACACGGTGACCTAATAAAGGAAAGACCTTATCTGGTGTGTTCATTGCCTAACCTGAGGGACTTACAGGAATGAAACCTCAATAAATGTTTTAAATAGATAAAAAGCTGAGTTAGTGCATGATGTCATATAATAATTACATGCTGCAAGATCTGTCCACCATTCCTGTTCATCTCTAGCAACTGTGTAGTCCATACCACTGAGGGTTCATGCCTACAACACAAACAACCCTTGAAGTTAAAGGGATGTCACATTTGATGGACAAGTTATATAATCATCCTTTAAACTGGAGAGTGGGACTGTCTGAACCCCCTGGGCTTTTATATAAAGAGATAATAAGTAGATAAACCACCCTTATGTCCAGGAGATTAGAAAATCTTAATGAAGCATGTGCCATTATTGACTGACTGAAATAAAATATTTTATTTAACCTTAAAGACACATTTCTCCTTGATGTAAAAAGTCCTCAAAGTTTTGTCAACAGGAGACAATAACAATACGTGACTATAGTGACAATATTGAGCAAAATCAACTGTCTTTGAGGATGTCCCATCCTTGCATGTGACTGATCACATTTACTGTGATAGATGTTGTAAACTCTCCATGCAGACCTGCCTCATTTTTCTGGGCACTCACCTCAGGGCTATTCAAGCAGAGGCTGCTACTGGTACTTAACTATATGTCCCTGCTATTTTAGAGACCCACACACTCTCTAGAGCTACCTGGGTTGAGGATGAAGGAACGGTCTCTCCCTTATCTTGTTTCTTTGTGGGTTTCTCCACTGAGTTGTCCCCCTCAGCACAACCCTTGTATCAGAATCTCCGTCTTGGGCTCTACTTTACAAGAACTGACCTCATACAACCACAGACACGTTTCCGTGAGTTTCAAGGGCATTCCGCCATTCTCGCCTAAGATCTTTGAGAGGTGTGGTGAGTGCCAAATGCTTTTGAGGAATGGAAACTGAGAGAAATGATGAGAAGACAAAGATGCCCCCATTGCTCTTTTGTGGGCGGGGGCTGTTGGTTTTCTCTCAGGTTTTAACTGCCTGCCTGAAATTCCATGGCTTGTGCTTTGCTGGACAAATATCCACCGCTATATTATATTTTGGAACTTTCTTGGGAAAGTCAAGGCCTTTCACATGCAGTTTTCATAACTCATGTAGCTCTGCCCTCCTGGAGCCTTGGGACATAGACAAGGAGGAGAAAGTAGTTTTGCTTTAACTTTACAGTGTTTCCCTTAAATTAAAAAAATTAAAAAAAAAAGCCTCTCAAAATCAGGCAACCTTAATATGGTGCTTGTAGCTTGTAGTTGTGTTTTAGCTCAAACTGAAACCAGCCATACAAATCCCAGTGATATTTAGATTCTATTTTTTTTTTGTTTCAAAATGTACTTCTGTTGCAGGAATTAATTGGATGGATTCATTTATCTGGTTTTGCACTTGATTGGGAGTTTTGTAATGGTTGCCTTTGGAGTTTCTGTGAATGACGTGCTTTAAATCACAGTACAGCTGGAGGGGTTGTCATGTTAAGTAGCAAACGATAAACAGCAAGACCTCCATAAATCCTCCAAATCTCTAGAGCTAAGGGTTCACATTTATGGCTGCTGCTGCTGCTGCTGCTGCCCACATCAGGAGTCCCCTGATTTGACCTCAGAATTCTCTTTTCACCTGTATAAGGGGCATCAAGGAGGGAAGATTGAATGAGGTATGTCCATGTTACCTCTGACCTTTGTCTGGGACCTCAGCCAAGTTTTACAGTCTGGTACTCCGTTTCTGTATCAAAATAGTTATTAAAATGCAGTTTATTCTGTTTTAATCTCCACTGCGGGGTAAGGATTTGGAACTCGGCAATATCTTGAAATAGCTTCCAGCAAAGCCATGTTCACCACAACATGCTTGTAAATCCAGAGGCACGCCCCCTCCCCCAAAGCCATGCTTCCTAGTCAGGTACTGGTGTGATTATGAAGAAGGCTGTGAATCATGGGAGAAATTCTTTGGGTCTTATGTAACAACGAGAGCTATGCATCATCGAATCTGCTAATAAAGGCTTTGCTGTATTTCTGGACCACACCTAGCTTTGTCCATTAGCCATTTGTGGTTACACCCTCACACAATTTTCCTGGTGCCCTTTCCCCCTGGAGAACCACATTTTAAAAATTCTTCAGAAAGTATTTTTTCTTTCCTCTTTGAAACTTTATTTTCTTCTACCCGTGTCCAGGCTGGGCTTTGTGTATGCTCGGAGTTTATGCTGACTGGAGTTTCAGGCACCATGTTCTCTTCCTTCCTGTTGCAGTACCCATCTTGCATGGAGAGTTTTCCAGAAGCACAAAGTGAACTGAAGCAGATGCGCAGTCATTTTGCCTCGACAGGGAGCTTGAAGGTAGATTGATACTTTTTCACATAAAATAAAAAAAATGGTCTTTGGCTTTTGTGCTACTTTCTTTAAGTTTGGCATGCAGATTCAACTGTTCTTTGTTGAGTTAGTTGACGGTAAGATCAGAGGCAAGCAAAAGAGAATATGAATTGATGGCAATAACTCAAGAATTGTTTTCCAGTTTTGAGAAAAAGATTGTAATGAAGAGTTTACTTTAGCAAAGAAAAGAATGATTTTCCAAATATTAAGATGACGACTCTAAATATAGAGTATACATAGTAGGAAATATAATAATACAGACTGTGATAAAAGCTAAATCCAACAAGGCCGTCCTGTTTGCTTTTTATCGATGTCATAAACACCATGACCAAAAGCAACCTGGGAAAGGAAAGGGTTTATTTGACTCACACATCCAGGTCCCAGTCAAAAACTCAACTCAAGGCAGCAGCTTGAAGCAGAAAGCAATAGTGGGACGCTGCTCATTGCTTTCTTTCAGGCTCTCATTCAGCTGCCTTTCATTATATTCCCCCATCACTTGCTCAGGATTGGAACCACCCACAGTGGGCTGGACCCTCCCACACCGATCATTCCCGGGTGATTGTAGTTTGTGTCCAGTTAACAAAAGCTAACCTTGACATAAAGTTTTCCCACAGTGAACAGAAGATGGGAAAGTTTATGCAGAACTGAAAAGTGACTGAAGAACTGCAAATCAGTAGCCATGCTAGTAGGTTGATGGCTTCAGAGAGCCGATGAAGTTTAACACAAATGCAGCATCAGAACTGGGAGCTCATCAGTCTCTATATGCAGCCTTGTGTAGTTGTGTTGGCTGCGATATGCTACCCTACTCATTTCTTATTAAGTTCAGGGAAGTGCACCCTCTATTGCTCCCCTTCCCCTTCCAAACAATGCTTTTTGTGTTCCCTGTTTAACATGCATCCCTGAACTGAGTTAGATTTACATTTTAGAGGTATTTGAATTCTTGGGTTTTCTTGTAAATTTAAGGTTCTGTTTGTCATTGACTAGGATCCTCCTGGGACGACATTGAAATGCTAGTGAATGATGTCATCTTGATCACTTTCAGGTACAACTTTTTCATGCTCACACTGATCACAAAATCCCACTTAAATGAATAATGACGTATTACCTCGGACTATGACTATGGGACTGCATGGCCAGACATACTCCTAGGGTATTGAGCACATTTTACTGACGATGCTAATATACTGAGCCAAAGAGACATTTTGGAAACATATCACAGGGATTGGCTCACATCTCCTTGGGAGAGGAGGGGAGACTGGGAAGTGGAAAGTGATGTAAGGATGCATTGCAGGGGCTGGGACTGTGGGGTAAGTCATTTAGCACACCCTGAACTTATCCAATTTCCATGTTCATCTACATTCTTCTCCACCTAAGTGATTCTCTTTCTTTCTTTCTTTCTTTCTTTCTTTCTTTCTTTCTTTTTTTTTCGGAGCTGGGGACCGAAGTGATTCTCTTTCTTTCTTTCTTTTTTACTTTCATTGTTATTTTATTTTATTTTTTTTAAATTTATTTAATACTTAATAATAATTCTTTGGTTTCCGGGCAAACATCCCCCTCCCCCTCCCCTTCCTTATGCGTGTTCCCCTCCCAACCCTCCCCCCATTGCCGCCCTCCCCCCAACAGTCTAGTTCACTGGGGGTTCAGTCTTAGCAGGACCCAGGGCTTCCCCTTCCACTGGTGCTCTTACTAGGATATTCATTGCTACCTATGAAGTCAGAGTCCAGGGTCAGTCCATGTATAGTCTTTAGGTAGTGGCTTAGTCCCTGGAAGCTCTGGTTGCTTGGCATTGTTGTACATATGGGGTCTCGAGCCCCTTCAAGCTCTTCCAGTTCTTTCTCTGATTCCTTCAACGGGGGACCTATTCTCAGTTCAGTGGTTTGCTGCTGGCATTCGCCTCTGTATTTGCTGTATTCTGGCTGTGTCTCTCAGGAGCGATCTACATCCGGCTCCTGTCGGTCTGCACTTCTTTGCTTCATCCATCTTGTCTAATTGGGTGGCTGTATATGTATGGGCCACATGTGGGGCAGGCTCTGAATGGGTGTTCCTTCAGTCTCTGTTTTAATCTTTGCCTCTCTTTTCCCTGCCAAGGGTATTCTTGTTCCCCTTTTAGAGAAGGAGTGAAGCATTCACATTTTGATCATCCGTCTTGAGTTTCATTTGTTCTAGGCATCTAGGGTAATTCAAGCATTTGGGCTAATAGCCACTTATCAATGAGTGCATACCATGTATGTCTTTCTGTGATTGGGTTAGCTCACTCAGGATGATTATTTTCCAGTTCCAACCATTTGCCTATGAATTTCATAAAGCCGTTGTTTTTGATAGCTGAGTAATATTCCATTGTGTAGATGTACCACATTTTCTGTATCCATTCCTCTGTTGAAGGGCATCTGGGTTCTTTCCAGCTTAAAAGTCCTGGAAAGAATAGGAATTCAAGGCCCATACCTAAACATAGTAAAAGCCATATACAGCAAACCAGTTGCTAACATTAAACTAAATGGAGAGAAACTTGAAGCAATCCCACTAAAATCAGGGACTAGACAAGGCTGCCCACTCTCTCCCTACTTATTCAATATAGTTCTTGAAGTTCTAGCCAGAGCAATCAGACAACAAAAGGAGGTCAAGGGGATACAGATCGGAAAAGAAGAAGTCAAAATATCACTATTTGCAGATGACATGATAGTTTATTTAAGTGATCCCAAAAGTTCCACCAGAGAACTACTAAAGCTGATAAACACCTTCAGCAAAGTGGCTGGGTATAAAATTAACTCAAATAAATCAGTAGCCTTCCTCTACACAAAAGAGAAACAAGCTGAGAAAGAAATTAGGGAAACGACACCCTTCATAATAGACCCAAATAATATAAAGTACCTCGGTGTGACTTTAACCAAGCAAGTAAAAGATCTGTACAATAAGAACTTCAAGACACTAAAGAAAGAAATTGAAGAAGACCTCAGAAGATGGAAAGATCTCCCATGCTCATGGATTGGCAGGATTAATATAGTAAAAATGGCCATTTTACCAAAAGTGATTCTCTTTCTTAAAGTTAGAAAGTAATCAGTTTTGTTATGGCATTTCATACATATCATATGGTTTGCTTTAACTCATCTGTCTCTTCTGCTGTTCTCTTCATACCTGCTACTCACCCACCCTCACCCACCCGGTCCTCAGCCAGAGGTTATCCCTTCTCTTTTTTCAGTTTCCCTCTCCCTTAAAATATCTTCTGTTCAAGATCCCGTATATACATATATATATACATATATACATATATGTATATGTGTATGTATATATGCATATTTATTACACACCCGTGTATGTTTGTATGTGTGTATGTGTATGTGTGTGTGTGTGTTGTATACGGTTTTAAAATTAGGTGACACATATAGAAAAAAATATGTGGTATTTGTCTTCTAGAGTCTGGCTTATTTTGGCTTAATTCAATTATTTATTATCCAGTTCTATTAGTTTTGCTACATTTTTTATTACTGAGTAGCATTCTATTGTCGTACATCATGCCACATCTTTACTATTTATCTGTTGATGGACATGTAGGCTGGCTTCATTTTCTGGCTATTGTAAACAATGCAGCAATATACATGATGCCACAGTACTTGTGTGATATATTAGAGTTTTTGGTGTATATTGAAGAATAATATACCTGAGTCATATAGTAGTTTCTATTTTAGCCTTTTCCCCTCTTATTTTTGCATTTTTATTCTTTTCTCATATATGATATACCTACCACAGTTTTCATTGCCTCCTCTTCCCCCATACTCTCCCCACTTGCCTCCCCTCTCACCCAGATCAATACCCACTGAACCCCTTCTCCCCCAAAGAGCAGGTCTCTCAGGGACATCAAACAAACACAGCATAACAAGCTACAGCAAGACCAGGCACATACCATCATATCAGGACTGGATAAGGCAACCTATTAATTGGATAAGAGTCCCACAAGTAGGCAAAAGAGTCAGGGATAGCCACTTCTCTCACTGTTTCAACGTCCATAAGAACACCAAGCTACTCAGCCATACCATATCTGTAGAGGATGTAGTTCAGATCCCTACAGGCTCCCTGAGCTCTACAAGTTCCCATGAGACCTGGTCAGTTGATTCTGTGGGCCCTGTTCTCCCGATGTGTCCTTGACCCCTTTGGTTCCTCTGATCCTATCTCTCCCTCCTTCACAGGACTCCCTGAGCTCTGCTTAATGTTGGGCTGTGGTACCCTATCTGTTTTCAACTGTTGTTGGATGAAGTCTCTCTGCTCCTTTTGATTCTGCTAGGCTCTGATCCTAGAACACTCTGCAAGCAGGGCAAATTGCAACTTGAAGGTTTTGTGCCTGGGTGTCCCAGTTCCTCCGTTTGAGGTATTGCTGGATTACAGAAGATGTCTGGTTCAGGCCCTGTGCTCCCCATTACTATTGTTTTAGCCTTTTGAGAAACCTCCATACTGGAGTGGCAGGATCAATTGACATTTCTACCAGCAGTGTGCAAGGGCTCCTCACTCCCTACATACTCACCAGCATTGATTGGTCTCTGTTTTCTTGTCAAAGACCATTCAGACCAGGAGAAGATGAAATCTCAGAGTTATTTCACCTTTCCTGATGGATGGGGCTATTATTGAACACTTTTCCAAGTATTTAGAGGCCATTTAAGTTTCTTCTAAGATATCATCAAAGACTACAAAATAAAAAATAACAAAATTATTGGGAAATAGGTTATGAACGTATTTAGAGTCAAGCACTGAGTTAGTAAGCAAGTGAAAGAAAGGAAGCAGGGAAAGGAGAGAAATAGAAGAAAAATAAAGTTAAATAAAGGAAAAGAAGAGTATTAGAAAAGAACATGAGGGAGGGGAAGGGAAATAAGCAGGAAATTAGAACAAAATACAAATGTTCAAAAACAAAATGGAGTAATTATAGGAAGAGGAATTTTGAGAAAGATAATAGATCAAATCAAAAGTGTAGTAGGGAGAAATAAAATGTATAGGTTTGGTGTTTAGGTGACCACAGGGTAAAAACAGGAAAAAAGAAAAAAAAAGTCTAAGGACAAAAGATTGCTAAGTAACAGAAAACAGAAAAAAAGATTGCTAAATAATAAAAAACTAAAAAACAATGTTCAAAAGTATAAACAGGAATAAAAACATTAAATATTAGGTTAAAAGCTAAGTGGTGGAGAGATGGCTAGGTGGTTAAAAAGGATTTCTTGCTCATATAGAGGACCTGGGTGAGGTACCCAGACCCACATGGCAGCTTACAGTTGCCTGTAACTCCAATTCTAGAGGAAGCGGCACTTTTTTTTTTTTTTGCCTCTGGGAGCACTTCATACACGTGTTACACAGACATCCATGGAGGCAAAGCAATAACATACATAACATAAAACAATCTTTTAAAAATACAAAACTCGGGGTTGGGGATTTAGCTCAGTGGTAGAGCGCTTGCCTAGCAAGTGCAAGGCCCTGAGTTCGGTCCCCAGCTCCGAAAAAAAAAAGAAAAAAAAAGAAAAAAGAAAAAAAATTACAAAACTATAAAAGAAAATACTGTCCAAAGAATAAGAGTACAAGGCTCAAAAATTAAGTTAAAAGGAAGACATGATAGAATGGCCACCCACTGAGTGCTGGAAAACTGAGACTGAAGTTATAGTCACAGGTGAAGGACAGGTGAGCATATGGACTCTTATTTCCCTATGATTTATGCTGTTGATGAGTCTACTGGGTAAGTCTGTTAGAATCCCTTCTTCTCACACCAAGGAGTTCTGCTTTCTATACTTAGCTTTGCAGTAGGGGCTGGGCAAATTCACCCATCCTCTGGACATTTTGCTAGGTCTTGTTCTGTGGGTCGACTACTATTTTAGGCAGGCGGACATTGTTTCTATCACTGTGTCAGAGCAACAGAAACACTGAAGTCTATACTGTAGAGAATCTATCTTCTATCTTCAAGACATTCTAGCTGTCAATCAGTGCTCTGGAGGAATGCAGCTTTATGTGTCACTTTAGTGCTCATGGTGTCTTTACCAGTGGAAGGAAACAAGCCAGTGGCTCTAGGCTTCTTCTACCCACTGACCTCAGGCTGGAAGCTTTCAAACTCTAGGGTTCTTCTCAACTGATGAGCTTTGTCCACAGACACCAAGACTAGGTCCATAGTCTATATCGTCTATCTAGTTCTAGGCAAGCCTTTTGATGCTTGCATGTTTTGGCTTGCCAACATCTACCCTCCTGCCCTCCAAACCTGCCTCCTGGTTTGTTCCTCACACCTGAGCTGTGGTAGGTCTAATTAGAGTCCCTGGCTTGTTTGATTTTTCTGCTCTCAGCCACCTGATACATGTCAGTTTTGAACTCTCAAGACTATGACCAGCTAATTTCTCCTATGCACAAAGTCTGAGCAAATGAGATTTCTTTCATTGTTGACCATTTGGGGGAGAAACTACTGTCTAAGCTAGTCCTGCGATTTGAGGTTTGTTGGCTTGTATTCAGAGTGTCTTTTGCTTGGGTACTTTTGAGATGATTGGGTTATGCTTCTCTTGTCCCCAGTAGGAGGAAGCTGGAGCCATTCTGATCTGTCTTGGTTTTAGACATCTTTATTGATCTCATGACACTTCTTCACTTTCTCTCAAAGGAAGAGAATTAGTATTTTTTCCTTTTCTTACTCACTCATTCACCAAGGTCACATGGGCTTCTGCCTCAAGGTCCTGGCCCTGACTGGACTTCCTTCCTCTTCTGAATTTCCTTCAATGATGAACAGTGTAAACCAAACAAACCCTCTCCTCCTCAGGCTGTTTTCATCACGGTGTTTCATCACAACAATAGTAACCCAAACTAGGGCAAGATGCCTTGGAAGGCTGTCCTCACCTGGTATCCTAAGATGCTGCTCGCAGAATGCAAATGTTCTCACTGAAATTCTTTTATTTCTTGTGGTGTTTTGGAAAGCAAAATGACCATATATTACATAACATTCACAAGTATCTCAATTTCTGACTTGGAATGTTACTGTTACTTTTCTTTCCTAGTAGACTAGTCAGGCCTGTTTTATGACCGTGCTAATTCTTGACAGATATATATACAGCACAAGGCAAAAAAAATGATGATGATAGGCAATTAACCTTCATGAAGACTCAGCTTTTCTGACTAACTTATATGTTGTGCTGGAAGATCTGGAGGTATTAATAGCTTTGTCATGTTAAATTTAATTCTTCTCCCCATAATTTCTTTTGTGCTGGGGATTGGTGGTCTTGTGCTCTGTGTATTCAGATGCTGATTTTTGTGCTCTTAGATCTACTTACAGTCCCAGTGAGATTGTAATGAATACTGAAAAATCTCCTGTATCAATGTGGTATAAAGATTGTTCTCCAATTATCTCTGATTAGTTAATAAAAGGATGAGTAGTCAATGACTGGGCAGGAGGCAGGAGAGGTCCAGGAGAAGGGCCACAAGGTGGAGAAAAAGGAAGAATGTCTCTATAAGGTTAGGCATGAAGAGTAGTTGCCAAGAAAGTTCTTTATGAGGACCCACAAAACAAGTCAAGGTGATTCAAACTGCAAGTAACTTGGGGCATATGGCTGGAGAAGTGTGGGGATAGCATAGAATATCAGGAATAGCTGCATAGTTGGTGTGCTTAAAGCATGTTGAATAAGTTTAAAAGGTTGTGTTTTAATTTTGTGGGGAGCTAGCTGGGTCAGTGTCCTTTAAATGTCATCTTATAGGACATTGAACCCAGAGCCTTAGACATGCTAGGGCAGTTCTCTACCACTGTGCTATGTGCAACCCTAAGTTTCTTTGCTACTTAAGGAACAATGTTCATAATACAACGTGAATTGGCCTGAGTTTTCTACCTAGCCTTGTCTACTTTGGATCTATATTTAAGAGCGTATTGATGGAAAGTGTTTGGAAGACTTGTTTGAGTGCATGATGAACTCATCAGATCACTGAAGCTCACCTGGTGAAAAGACATTCCTACAAAGCTAGCTTTCTTAGACTTAGTTGCTTCTACAGTATGTTGATTTGTTAAGGTACTAGTTTATTTACTAAAAAGATCCTTGAAGAATACTTTTTCCAAGGGCAAATTAGATGATGCAGAATGAAAAACTTAAATTGAAGATTAAAATAAAAAAGAACTGCTTGCCTAGCAAGCGCAAGGCCTTGGGTTTGGTCCTCAGTTCCAAAAAAAAAAAAAAAAAAAAGAACAACGCAAAGAGTTGATGGTTGGAGATTAACTAGAATATGCTTAAAAGTAAAAGCATGTGTTACCAATGATCGAGAAATCTTATCAAGTTTAAACCTGAATACCAGATACCCCTGAGTAATAGGAAAAGTGAATGCAAAATTTGTAATACAAAGGCCAGATCAATTAGGATAAGACAAATGTGTGTATATGTGTGTGCACTCTCAGACGTACATAAACTTCAGTTTCCAAGAATTCTGGTTGTTCACAATAGTTAAGCAATAGTTAAGGGTGAGAATCAGTCTGTGTATATGTTGGCAGATGAATGGGTAAAGACAATGCAGCAAAGTAGGGATTTAAGAAGTGTACAACAATATGCACATATGAAAACATAAAAAAATCACCCCATTGGAATATTATTTAATATATTATGTATATTTGAGGTTATAATGTAATTTAATTACATTTCTCCATTCCTTTTTCTCTCTCCAAACCCTCCCATATACCCCTCTATGCTCTTCTTCAAATACATAGACTCTTTTATATATTATTATTGCATGCATGTATGTATATGCATATCTATTCCTAAATATAAGTTGTTCAGCCCATATAACATTACTTGTACATGTGGTTTCAGAACTAACCCTTCGACACTGAACAATCCATTGGTGTGTGCGTCCCTGGAGAAGTTATGTTTTCAGCTCACAGCTTCCCTCTCTTACTATTATTCTTTGTATAAGGTTGAGGCCTCAAAGGCTTTTCCTGTCCTCTTTGTCACGTCCATTGTTGCCATCCTTGTTTTGGCATGTCATGTTTTGGCAGTCATGTTGGTGAGACTTTATGAGTATAATTTCTGGCATTACTAGGAAATACAATTAACTTTTAAGAATAAAAAAAGTTGGTCATTTACGACAACATGCAATATCTAGGAAGATATGCTAAGTGATAGAAAGCCAATCTCAGAAAGAAAAATACTACATGATCTGTGTGATATGTGGAATCTAGATAAGTCGGCCTCATGGAAGCAGAGAAGAAAGAGGTGCTTACCATGAATTGGGAGCAGGAGAAAAGGGAGAAGTTGATCAAATAATCAGTTATGTAGGGTATATGCATTTTATAGCATAATAACTCAATTAATGTTCCTGCATTTTACAGAAAAAATTGATAAGATAATCGATATTGAAGGTTCTTTCATACATATCAAACCATGTAACTGTATGAAGCAGTAGATATGTTAATCAGCTTGAAGGTGGTAACCATTTCATAATTGAATACATCAAACATGACATTATACTTTATAAACCTATAAAAATTTTGTCAATCACCCTTCAATAAAACTAGAGAAAAACTGAAATTAGAAAAACTTTTTTTACATTTCTGAAGTACTATAAAAATATGAAACTATATCCCAAGAACTGAAGTTCAAATTTCCTTTTAATAATTTTAACATGTTCTCTGGCATACCAGAAGTGCCTTTCTCCTCAGGGTCACTTATATAATGATTCTGAACTTATTTTAGCTTGGATTTCTTTTCTTTTCTTTTTTTTTTTTGGTTTGTTTTCTTCTTTTTTATTCTATATCAATTCTGTATTGTGTAAACTCCAGATATCTCTTTGACAAGAACATATCCTTCTGGGAGGATCAGAGGAAAAGCAGAAATCACGCTGCCCTAGGCTGATCCTTGTCATGAGTTTGGGTAGGCAGAGCTGTTACTTATTGTGGAAGGGAAAGGGGAAGAGGAAGAGGAAGTGGGGGGAGATGTAGGGGAAGGGCAGTGGATGTGGAGAGTAAGTAGGAGGTGAAGGGGAGGGACAGAGAACTGGGGAGGGAAAGTAGGAGGAGAAAGGGGAGGTGAAGACAGAGGAGAAGAAGAGGAAGTGGGAAGAGGGTGGGGAGTTGAAGGAGAAGGGGAAGAGGAAGCCTAAGGGGAAGGGGATTGGGAGAGGAAGAAGAAGGAGGAGGGGAAACTTTGTGTTCTCAGCTCTCTTGGTCAGCTCCTGTGTCTGGATCTGGTCTTGAGCCTTAACCCTGAATCTAGTGTCTAAATCTGGTTTTCTGTCCCATGTTGGTGCACCAAATATTGCTGGACTTTTGTGGACCTGCCCGAGGTATAAAGAACAATAAATAATAAATCCATCTGGTAATACTTAGTTCTGTACTATTACCTTGCTGTAATCAGAGAGTTTCTTCACACACCTAGTACTATGATGAAGCCTCCAAACTGTCGTTATATTTTATGTTGATCATAGGTATAAATCTTCACTTCCCTGCCTTTTATGGAAGAAGACTGAGGCTTGCTAAAGCTTAGAACTTGCTAAATTATAGAGCCAGATTTCTACCCCTGAGTAAAAGAGTAGATGCTCCTGCACGTCTGTGAGACAATCCCAGTCTATTTATTGGGATTGTTTAGGAGTGATTAACAACCCTTTTTTAGCTGTGCTATAATAGGGCATGTTTAGCTGTAAGTCCACGATCATGTTAGCAAATGTTCTTCCTTGCTTTGCAAATTGCTAGTATGAACTCAGTATCTACAAATCCCTCTGAAAAAAAAAAATGAAGCCAATCCAAAAATAAGTGCCTATGAATATAGGCTCTTTGGCATATGCACAAGAGTGAACAGAACACACAGCAAGACTGGGCTGTTTTTCATCCAGTTGGAAAGGTCTGTCATTGGCTGAGTGTAGGTGCTATTGCCAGAAAGACATCAAGCATTTTTAATACACAGTCTACATTTTACGGCTCCTTGAGAGATATCAGATGAACCGCCTGTTGTAAATCAATAATAATTTGCTTTAAAATAAGGAGGAACTAAAACTGTTTCTAATTACTCTCCAAATGCTTAGCATATTTTGAAAACCAATTATTTAAACAATTTAGGTTTCTTCTCTGTCTTTAGAAAGACCTGGAGGAGGGGGGTGAGGGCTGGAAGAAAAGTAGTGAAACATTTTGGAAAAGCAAAGCAATGTGAAAATCGGGAGAGAGTATACACATTCACAGCTCTGTTTTGTAACCCTAGAAGCAATAGTTCTGAGAACCACACCTTGCAGCCAGGAAGATGCTACTTCACCCTCAGTGTCCTTTAAGCTCATTGGCTGCTTAAGGATTGGCTAGTCTGCATTATCAGCTAAGGATTATGACTTGAATATATTGAAAAGCTCTGCTTTTTAGTCCAAATCATGTTCTCTGCATGCTGGCAATGCATTTTCGTGATTGGGTAACTAGAGCGTGTCTTGGAATGTAGATGGATGGATCCTGCTTTCTGTCTGGTCCTTTTTTCAGCATTTAGACTGCATCATGGGAAAAGAAAAATGTAGGCTCAATTCATCCATTAATTTGATACTGTTATAATGTCTATTTTTCCTGAGGACTGTCTTATGAAATTGGAAGGGAAAAAGAAATCTGCTGGGGTGGAGAGAAGTAAAGAATGCTTTTCCCTTTAAATGTATCTGAGTGAATCTAAAGTCATGCCAACATTTTAAGAGTAAGCTGGTGGTTAATAAGCTGTTATAGTTGCTGCCTTAAAGGAAAAGAAAAACAAGAAAGAAAGAGAGAAAGAAAGAGAGAAAGAGAGAAAGAAAGAGAGAAAGAAAGAAAGAAAGAAAGGAGGAAAGAAAGAAAGGAGGAAAGAAAGAAAGAAACAGTGGTTTTACTTGAAAACTGCCCTCTAATCCCAGGCTTATTTGGGGCAAGAAATGAAAAACCTGCAGAACATTACAGCAAGACAATAGTACATGCTGAGCTGGGTTCTCTGCCCTAAGTGAGCTTTTCTTTAGTAAGTTGCCATGAATGTGGGAACTTCAGCTTCTGGGTGTTCTAATGTGTGCATACCATTTTTAATTATCTTTTATTCGGTAATGAATGCAATATGGGTATATTCTTGTGTTGGTCACTTTTGAAATACAGTTTTTTTTTCTCCAGTAAGCACTTAATCTCCACAATTTGATTTTGTATAAAATTTGCTGAGAGCCTTTAGCTAAAATTTCTTCATATTTCCCTGGGAATACAGCTGCATGTTTTCCCCTTTAGAGTTTGATGTGGTGATGCTCCCATGCTTTGTCCAATGGGATGTAGGCACAGCAGGTAGCTGTGCATCTAGGCTGGCTTACAATGTCCTCTTGTTCACATCTCTTTCTGTTTCCTTCACATCTGTGTGTAGGATGATTGCTGAGGGCTCTGAAGACCCAGATGTGAGTGAAGTGATGATTTGGAAGGAGCCCGAGACACTGAATGACCATTCTGAAGACCACCCCACTAGGAAAAAAGGCTTTGCTAGCTAGTAACCATAATTAGTTGAAAACCCTATAGTATTAGTCCCTACTATATAGAAGGGACTTTTTATAAGCACCTGTCCTCTCTTTCTCTGCTAATGCTGGCGTGGTGGTAATGACTGTGATGATGACCTCACATACTGAGATGATTCTGTTCTCTAGTAGGCTGTTCAGATTCCTTGGCCTCTGCCTCTAGGGGCATGTGACTGTAAGTGATAACTAGCCTTCCTCTCTGACCGAAGTTTTTATTAGAAGAATGTAGTTTGGAGTGAAGTCTTCAATATAACTTAGGTTTGCACAGTAAATTGTAAAACTTTATGCCAAAAGAACTTGTCGAGAGGATACAGATGTCTGACAGTATCAAAGGTGCTGTTTGAGGCCATGCTCATGGAGGGCAAGAATCAGTCAGTTCTGGGGATCCAGGCATCAAGAATACTGTCATTGGTACCAAGTACCAATTAGACCAGAGGACTACTTTGTTGTAAGCTATTACAGGTTATCGTAACCAAGTATTTCATATTTCAAAATTACTAAAATAATAGACTTGAAATCACAAAAGTGTGATTAATTATTGAGATATGTAGATACATTTATTAGCTTTCTATAATCTAGTCCTATATCAAAGCATTGTACTTTCCCCCATAAATATACGTAACTGTTAGTTTATTAGAAATAAATTAAATCCTGCCATGGGTCTTCTCTGAGGTTTACCATTTTTTTCATCCTTACTTAAAAGTTATGTTTTTAAAAATGTGCACAAAATTTTAATAACTTTGATGGCAAATATATTAACTTCAAAACATTAAAAAATAAAACAGTAGATTTATGAAAAAATATTTTTTTTCTTTTAAAATCGGAAGACAAGTGAGCAACAAGAACACTGACCATACACCAATGGCTTATGCTCTAAGATCAACAATCAACAAATGAGACCTCATAACATTTCAAAGCTTCTGTAAGGCAAAGGACACTGTCAATCGAAAAAAAAATGGCAACCAACAGGTGGGGAAAAGATCTTTACCAATCCTACATCTGATAGAGGGCCAATATCCAACATATACAAAGATTTCAAGAAGTTAGACTCCAGAGAACCAAATAACCCTATTAAAAAATGGAGTACAGAGCTAAACAAAGAATGCTCATCTGAGGAGTATTGAATGGCTGAGAAACACTTAGAGAAATGTTCAACATTCTTAGTCATCAGGAAAGTGCAAATCAAAACAACCCTTAGGTTCCAACTCACACCAGTCAGAATGGCTAAGATCAAAACCCCAGGTGACAGCAGATGCTGGCTAGGATGTGGAGAAAGAGAAATACTTTTCCATTATTGGTGGGATTGCAAGCTGGTATAACCACTCTGGAAATTAGTCTGGTAGTTCATCAGAAAATTGGACATAGTACTACCTGAGGACCTAGCTATACCACTCCTGGGCATATACCCAAAAGATGCTCCAACATATAACAAGGACACATGTTTCACTGTGTTCATAGCAGCCTTATTTATTATAATAGCCAGAAGCTAGAAAGAATCCAAATGTCCTTCAACAGAGGAATGGATGCAGAAAATGTGGTACATTTACACAGTGGAGTACTACTCAACTATTTAAAACAATGACTTCATGAAATTCTTAGGCAAATGGATGGAACTAGAAAGTATCATCCTGAGTGAGGTAACCCAATCACAGAAGACCATTCATGGTATGCACTCACTGATAAGTAGATATTAACCCAAAAGCTCGGAATACCCAAGGAACAATTCACAGACCACATGAAGTTCAAGAAGAAGGAAGTCTAAAATGTGGATGCCTCATTCCTACTTAGAAGGGAGAACAAAATACTCAGGGGAGGTAGAGAGTGGGAGAGACTTGGGAGGAATTGAGGAGGGGAGGGGGAAAAGGGAGGCAGGATCAGGTATGGGAGGAGAAAGGGATGATATACAGAGGGTCAGGAATTTGAACAGAGGTGTGTAGCAGTAAGGGATGGGGAATTGAGGGTAACCACCAGCAAGTCCCAGATGCCAGGAAAACAAGATGCTCCCAGGACTTAAGTGGGATGAGATTAGCTGAAATGCCTGACAAAGGGGTGGGAGAATATTTAGAGACCATATCCAGAGGTTAAGCAAGGCCCCCGGTTGGGGGATGGGGCTACCCACTCATCTCCTAATTTTTAACCCAGAATTGCTCTTGTCTAAAGGAAATATGGGGGACGAAGTGTAAAGCAGAGACTTCAGGAAAGGCCATCCAGAGACTGCCCTACCTGGGGATCCATCCCATATACAGACACCAAACCCAGAAACTTGCAGATGCCAAGAAGTGCTTGTTGACAAGAACCTGTTATAGTTGTCTCCTGAGAGCTCTGCCAGAGCATGACAAATACAGAGGCGAAAGCTCACAGCCAACCACTGGTCTGAGCATGGGGACCCCAATGGAGGAGTTAGGGAAAGAGCTGAAGCGGTTTTCAGCCCCATAAGAAGAACAATAATATCAACCAACCAGACTCCCCAGAGCTCCCAGGGACTAAACCACCATCCCAAGAGTACACAGCCACATATGCAACAGAAAATGGCATTGTCTGCAATCAATAGGAGAAGAGGCCCTTGGTCCTGTGAAGGCTCGATGTCCCAGTGTAGGGGAATGTAAGGATGGTGTGAGGGGTGGGTGTGAGGGGAGCACCCTCATAGAAGCAGGGAGAGGGGATGAGAGAGGGAAGTTCCAGAGGGGAAAAGGGGAAAGGGGATATAACATTTGAGAACACTGACCACGGCACTAAGATTCTGTGGTTTAACAGAGCTTTTGGGTAGGTTGCTGCTTGACCAGTTAGAAGTGTAGACTGGACTCACAGAACTTCTCTTCGTCAGGAGGAGGTCATTCATGTAGCAGCTGCCCTTTGCCATGTCAGCCGTCCATTCTGAAGTGACCCACTGGAGTGACACATTTCAACACAGTGTCTCCTTGCATCTTCCATTGGTGACTTTGCTCACATGCCATCTGATCGGTTCTTGGATGTCCCACTGGGGTGACATATTTCTGCTCCCTGCATTCTCCCACCTGACATCCGGTGAATGAGGGATTATTCATGTGGCCAGTGAGCAGGGATTTAAAGCCATTATGCAGATATACAAGGTGTCTTTAAGTTCAGAACTTTCAGAGGTCATTTCTCTCATGATCTATTAGCCCAAGAAAGTCACAAGTCCAGCTCAGATTTAAGAGACAAGGAAATGGACTCCACTTTTTTATGAGAAGAGCTTCAAATTTCATATTAAAAAAAAAAACGGTGTGGATGAAGGATGGTGATGGTGGAAAAGAACTGTGGCCACATTTGCAGTTCACTGAATGTATTTCATACAGAATGGCTGCTCCTTGGTAGGGGACAGCTGTCCTATTTCAAGGTCATTGGAAAACTGCAGAAGATAATTCTCTAAAGCATCTAAAAGGAGGGAAGGGACATTGAAAGCTCTGGCTTTGAAATATATCATCTTACTTATGTGACTTCAGAAAAATATAGCGAAGTTTTAAAATTACGTTGTCACCTACTAAGTGGCATAAATTATTCTTGAGGTTGTGGGACAGAGAATGAAAGTGAGGCATGCTGGTTTTTACCAGAGTGAGCAGTGGGAGATGAGATATCAACACGTTTCAGAGACCATTTCCTTTTGTTTCCTCAAAAACCAATGCCCTAAAGCTCAGCCTGGGTTTGTTCTTCCTGTAGCACTTAAAAGCATTGAGAATGCCTTTGCCACTGCCCAATAACTAGCTTTAAGTAGGTTGAAAGAGCTCAGGTGAGTTCTCCCTACAGACAGGAGCAAAGAAGTGCACTAGGCTATTTCATTTTCTTGCGATCCCTTGAAACCAGAGGCAGCAGATAACTTGAGTTCAGTCAATGGCATGCTAGCAGAAACAATGTATTTTACACCGGGGAGTGGCCCTGAAATATCTTACAAGATCCTCCAGTGACTTTGCCTTCCCTTCCTGCCATCTTCATGGAAATAGGTTTCAACAAAAAGGGTGTTTGAGAATAGACTGAGTGGGACCTGATCAGCTTCTTGAATAACTAGCAGAGCTCCTCACAGATTTACTTTGGGTATCTATGGATGTGAATAGAATGTTTATGTGTAAGACCAGTAGATACCGTGCCTAATGTTAAGCAATTATAATGTAAGTGCCAACGGCTGCACTAAGGACTGCATATCCTTCCCCCCCCATCTTTATTAACTTGAGTATTTCTTATTTACATTTCAATTGTTATTCCCTTTCCCAGTTTCCATGCCAACATCCCCCTAACCCCTCCCCTCCCCTTCTATATGGGTGTTCCCCTTCTCATCCCTCCCCCATTACTGCCCTCCCCCTAACAATCATGTTCACTGGGGGTTCAGTCTTGGCAGGACCAAGGGCTTCCCCTTCCACTGGTGCCCTTACTAGGCTTTTCATTGCTACTTATGCAGTTGGAGCCCAGGGTCAGTCCAAGTATAGTCTTTGGGTAGTGGCTTAAGGACTGCATATCTTAACTAGAGTAACATCGAACTAACTGTCTCCCAGGAAAATGAATCTCAGGATGCGTCTTTGCCTCATTAGCTCTCTTTTTCATTTCCTATGTGGCTTAACACTGGTTTGAGACATTTCCAAGGAATAAAGAATGCACTTATCATCCAACCAAAAAATTATGCAAATAATTTGTGTCTTTATGGTACATGGACAAGTAAGTATATATTTATCCTTTGAGCCTATTTGGATTTTGCCCTTGCCATAAAATGCATTAAAGAAACAATTCATATTAAATATGATAACCACATGTTGGTAAACACAGTGTGTATTGATGAGCAGAATACTTGTGTCAAGGACCTGCATGAGCATAGCCCTCACAGTGATTCTTTCAGTTAGAGAGAGACCTTATTAGTTTCCTTTTTACAGACAGGGATTTGGGGGTTTGTGGAGCATAGAAAAACACACCAAGTCCATGCAAGTAAAAAACTGTAGAATAAGCAATTGCACATGCATATTTGTCTCTCCAAAACATGATTGATGTACCAGCCACAATGGAGACATTCATCATTAGGCTCAGGACATGATCCTGCTGTGTTTCCCAGGTTGGCTTGGAACTCATGATCTTCCTACGTCCATCTCCCTAGTGCTAGAATTACAGGTGGGAGCTACCCCACCCAGATCAAGACCTCTTAGGTCTTACTATGATTCATAACTTGTGGTGATGATGATGATGACTGACATTTCTGCAATACTCACCCTGGGCTTCTCCTGGGATAGTTTAAGTCCTCATAGCCATCATCTAAGATGAACATTATTATTGTCTGTAGTGTGTGTAGCCCGTTTCCAGTGCTACCATAAACACTCATAAATATAAATCAGTTTCTAGCTTGCAGCGGAACACACTGCATTGGAGTGTGAGTCATGGCCATCCAACCTTGTGAGAACTTTCAAAGAAAGTGCCTCTGGCATCTTAAGTCTGTGCTTAGTTTACATCTGCCTCAACCCTTGTTTTTCTTCCAACGGAGAAAAAGGGAAGCAGGGAAAGTACTGTGGAGCCTAAAGCTGGCTAACGCATCTCCCTAGGTGAAAAAGAAATGCGGAAATTCACATTTCCTATTACATGAACACACGCGCGCGCGCACGGACTTTCCTTAACTTCTCCGTTAGCTGCAGAGAATCTGCTTCTGCTGAAATCAAGGAGGTAGCAATATAGCTTCCTGGTCAGTGGCTTCCCAGGAGCTTTGAACTAAAAGGAAAAAGCAGCAGACACCAGATCACAAGCAAGCAACCTCCCTGTCTGGCTCGGCTTTTCACTATGATCAAAAGTGATGAGGAGGGAAAAAGAAAAAGAAAAAAAAAAAGGTAGAAAAACAAAACCGAGACAGAAGGTAGGAGGAGACAGGGCAGTTCTAGCCCCAGCTAGCCGGCTCGGTTCCACTTCCTTTTGATTGTCCAGAAAAGCTAAGAAAACTAAAAACAAGGCTGGACTTCGGTGGAAACATGGAAACAGCCCCGTGGAAGCCTTACATTAAACAATCGGCCTGTGGGTCAATTGTGAAGGGCGTTAATGTGCGAGACCCCGATAAAGAGATTTGCACGAATGGCTACAAAGCATTTTGTATTTAAATACAGGCTCCAGGTTGTTCTGCCCACAGCATAAATACAACTAAGGTGGGGTAGGGAGGGGATTTGGAAATCAGCCGATTTTAAGGAAGCCAACACAAACACTCGAACAAACGCAGCATTTCGCACAGCCTTTGTGCTCATTTCTAGTTGTTGGCATGAACTCATAGGAACAAGAAGGGGCCGTGAGCTGAGCTGTGGAGACTGTGTATGCCAGGGTGGCAATAAAACATCTGGTTTATCTGCACACAACCTTCTTGTCACGTATGTTGCAGTTTCTGAAGGTAGCGGGCTTGTTTGTTTTGTTTCTTGGTGGTAGGAAAAGCTTAGAAAAGCATGTAACAATTGCTTTTCATGTGATCGCCCAGAGAGGCCAAAGATGCCTTTTAAAAATTGGTGTTTAATATAAAGGCATATATTTTAGCCTTTCTAGCAAATTCATTTTGTATGAAAGAGTATTTTAGACTAGATTTGCCAGGCTGTCTAAGATTAAGCAAAGCTGGATATGGTGCCTCAAAACATTTGGCAGACTTCCCTACCAAACCACATTAGAACATTTTTAATATATATTACGAGATAGAAAAGAATAATTATTTTTCTACTGAAGTCCTCAAGTGAGAGACATGTATTTGTATAACCCTTTCAAAGGAAACTGTCGTATTGTGAATCTGTTATGTTTGGGATAATATCCTCTACCTGTGGTTTGTGGCTTGCTTATCTTAGGAAAAGCAGGCACGGGCTAGACATTACCCCATTCTTTCAGGAGACTGCTATTGAGCAAGGTGTTTTGGCCAATGGCCTCAGACCCTTAGCTAAGAAATCTCCTGGATAAGTGCTTTTGAACCCTTTGAGTGTGATGCCAGGGATGATTTGGGATCAAAGTCTATCACGAGTGACTGTCTCTCACTTTCCTTCCAACCTGGGCTCTTAATTTAGAGGACACTGCGTTTCTCTCCCTCTACTTCTTCCTCCAAAGAGGGTTACCCTTCAGTGCACTCCATGGGCTCAAAGCACTGCTCCGAGGTTAGTTTCTATGTTAGCGTGACATGCCTCAAATAGAGATTCCTCACATACGAATTTGGTCACATACAGATTTGGGTGCCCATAGGTGATTTGGGAGTAAGTCTAGGTAAAAACACTGAGAGACTTGGAAGAGTAAAGGAAGAACAAACAAAGATGATCAATGAAGAGTTTTAGAGACATACATTACTCCCATAGGGTTTAATACTGCTAGGAACGACCTGGGTCACCTGCCATAGAAGACAGCTGACACTCGTCCCTCACAGGTTACGGCAGCTCGGACATGTCTTCTTCAGCTTCGGTTCCACAGTGTGGGGCACTCATGAGCTGCTTACTTTCCATTTGAAGCTGTCCAGCACGCCTAAGATTTGACAGAGCTCTGTTCAAATCAGGGTGGAGGGTGGCATGGGAGAGGCTTTATACAGAGACATACAGGAGAACTGGCTGTATCTGAATGGGATGCTTTGAGTACAGCTCAAAGGATTTTGGTTATAATCTGGGTTCATTAGCACTAGCTCCTGTTTTCCTTTCCCTCCCTATTGCCTGGAAGTCAAGGAGGCAGGAACTTTAAGCCAATGGTAACATCACATTTATCGTCAAGGTCAGACAGCACTGAGTTAGGGCATGCATGTTTACTGCTCTGCTTCCTCTTTTATCCAATCCAGATCCCAGCCCATGAAATGAGGCTGTGCAGATTGGGGTAAATACTCCCACCATTTCTTTTAACCAAATTAAGACATTCCTTTATAGGACTGATCACAGGCCCATCTCATTGATGATGTAGATTTGGCCAGGTTGACCCTGAACACTATCCACCGTAACTTCCATCTCTGAAGGTTAAGGCAGTTCCACATGAAGGAAGAATCCCTCTTACAGGCTCTCCAATCAGACTATCTCCCTGATGGAAATGGTGCTAGTCTTTTGAAGTAATTGAGTAACTCTACTCTTCAGTAACATTACACACGAAAAGAAGTAGTAATTATTACACTTACCATGTAGCGAGTGCCAAATCGTTTGTATTTTGTTTTAATTTTGTATTTATTTATTTTGTAAAATGCATGAATGTATCTAATTTTCATAGTAGCATTATCATATGGGTATTGTTATCTTTTTTTGCCAATAGAGATAGGCTCAGAGAGTGATAATTCTCGTAGAATAGAATGAGGATTTATGAAATTCAGGTCTATGAAAAAAATCTAAGGTCCAAGGCTTATCCTTTCAAATTCTATATGGTCACTACCAAGTGGAGAAATTATGTCTTTCTGAGTGCTTAGGCGTAGGGTCTTATTGGGAGGTTGGAATGACTGACATATGAGGCACTCTCTAGGATGATCTGTATTGGTCTCTATTGTCAGGTATCCCAGCCCGGGAGAGAGTGCTTCAACACCAAATCAAGATGCACCTTTAAAGTCAGCCGGCTACAACCTGTGATTTAGAAGAAGTCTTGAAGCCTCATAGTAGCTTTATCAGGAGAATGCAGTTGACATGTCAAAAGGACTCTGAAGCTGCGTTGTAGAAAGATCAAGCAGAAAAAGCTGAGGGCTTCTGCCAGCCACAGTACCAGTCTGCCAACCTGCAGTAAGGTACCTGGGAAATTCTCTAGTTGCTGCCTGGATATTTTGTTGACCACATCCCTAGGCAACATGTACCAAACATTGCTGAGAGAAAGGAGGAAATGCCTAAATACATACTAGTGACTCCATAATGTTAAGACACCTGTAGTGTCCAAATCTATTTTAACCAAATCCCTATTAGACTTTTTACTCAAAATTGAGATGCTAAAACCTATATGAAAGTGCAAAAGACCTAGAAAAAACAGGCATCTTGAAAAAAAAAACAAACAAAGCAAAGTTGAAGAGCCTGCCCTACCTGAATTCAGGATGTCTGAATGTATACGAACTTATAGTGCATTTCAGCGGGCATAGCAATTAACTGAATGTATTTGCCAATGTAGGAACAGGGCTGTAGCTTTTAATCAGTAGTAGAGAACTGGTTAGGCATGTTTGAGAGCATGGATTTCCATCTCCATCATGGAGAGCAGAAACAAAGGAAAGGAAAAGGAAAAAAGAGGGAGAGAAAAGAAAAGAAGGAATAGAAATATAAAAGAAAGAAGTCCAGAAATACTTCTGCATCTACGGTTAACTGAGTTTTGTCAGAGTGGCCACTGCATAACTCAATATGCAGAAAATACGTATCAACACTTCCTTCAGGGACAGCCATATATAAGGATAGAAAGCAAAATGAGCATCTAATCTGTCTCTCATACATTTGCAAGCATTAACTCAAATCAATATTTAGACCTAAATATAAAACATAAAATCATGAAACAAGAAGCCCAAAAGCACAGAATTCTGGAAGAAAAGGATTTTCATAGGCAAGCAAGATACTACTCAAAAAGGAAAAAGCAAAACAAAACAAAAAACAATAACAATCTCCTACTACTTTCAAAAGAAAACAATTACATGTATGCCATCAAAATTGTAACCTCTAATTTTTTAAAGATATCGAATTGATAAAATATCTTAATAAATTTCTCATGATGTACTCTGATCAAAAATTTATAAATGATACAATCCAATGAGAAGCTAAACAATCCTATACAAAATACAGAATATGTGAGTAGACTCTTAAGAAATGAAGTTATAGGGGTTGGGGATTTAGGTCAGTGGTAGAGCGCTTGCCTAGCAAGCGCAAGGCCCCGGGTTCAGTCCCCAGCTCTGGAAAAAAAAAAAAAAAGAAATGAAGTTATAAAAATGACTGGGATTACAGACTAAATATTTGTGTCTGTCAAAAGCTTCTATGTTCAAACCCCTAATTTTTTTTGTTTTGTATAGGTTTGTTTCTTTGAGACAGGGTTTCTCTGTGTAGCCCTGGCTGTCCAGGAACTTACTCTGTAGTCCAGGGTGGCTTACCTACCTTTGCTGAGATTAAAGGCATGCATTACCACCCCTGGCTTGAAACTCTGATCTTAATGTGGCTGTATTTTGAAGAAGTGAACTTCAGGAAGTAAAGTGAGAGGAGGCCCTGAGTTTGCAGTTAACCCAGTGCCCTTCTAAATTCTCTCTCTTTCTCTTCTGCTCCCCCTGTTCACACTCTCTTGTGAGGACATGGTATGAAGGTCATCATCTGCAGACTAGGGAAAATTCCCTTCTTGAATGGAGCGTCCTAGGTTTCTGATCTTGAACTTCTAACCTGCAAGTTGTGAAAAGAAAAATCTGTTAACATCCCAGCATACAGTATTTTGTTATGATAGCCCACACTGACTGATGCTGCCAGTAAGCCCCACAAAAAAAAGGGGGAGGCTAATGCAAAGTAACCTCAAGGAAAATACAAATGTGAACTTAATGAGATTTCACTATATACATACTAGAATGACAAATTACAAAACACTAAGACTCTCAAGTTATGATAAAGACCAGAGGACTTGACCAGAAGACAAAGTCCAGGAGACATGACAAAAACATGTCTCATGCGTGGCTAATAAGAGTGCAACATCCTGTGACCATTTGGAAAAACAGTTTATTTTCTATAAAGTAAAGCATCCACCTATCCTACAACCAAAGTTCTTCCCTTGGCTCTCTTCCCAACAGAAATAAAACTATAGGCTTGTACATGTTTATAGCAGCTTTATTTGTGGTATCTAAACAGGCCGGCAGAGTGAACAAAACCTTGTAGTGTGTCTGTCTGGAGGAACACAAGCCAGCTATAAAAAGAATGAACCCTTGGTACATGTACCAGTATGAATGAATCTTACAGACATTGCACTAAATAAGAGAGCACAGACAGAAAGCAGTGTACTTTATACTCCATTTAGGTAGGCTTCTAGGACATGTAAACGATTCTGTGTGATTGACCTAGATCAGGATTGTCCTAGGGACAAGAGCAGCTGACTAAATGAGGAGCTTGAGAGAACTTCCCAGACTGACGTGGAGTATTTTATGTTTGGTTGGGGTAGGTGTTGCACAGGTGTGCACATTTATCAAAACTTGAAATTTATATTTTATTTTCAATGTCCTAGCGGGAAAAGAGGATGCTGCTGACCCAGGTACAGAGAGCTCTGAGCAGGACACGTCTGCCTAAGGGAATAAGCTTTGATCCTTACCTAGGATAGTCAGAGGACTGACAGGACCACAAGGGTCACCCTGGAAGGTTTTCATCCTGTAGGACGCTGTGTTTTTTTTGTGGAGCTCTGAGTACTTTTTCTTTTCCTAGTGCATTCTGCTGCCTTTGTTTTGTTTTTCACTAGTCCTTCTCAGGCTTACCCAGAGGGTTTGGAGGTTTCTTTCTGGTATGAAGCATGCACCTTCGCTTCACCTTCACTGGATGAAGAAAACTGACTCTTCTCCATCATCTGGCATGCACACAAGCTGAGGCTGTAATATCTGTGATGCCTTTGCCATACCTTTCACTCTCTCACTGTTCCTCTGTGCCCTCCTTAGAGTGCGTCAGAGTGCAGTGTGAGGAAATTTCTGGAGACATTGTTTCACTCTGTTTTCTGCACTGCTATACACATGAATAAAGGCAGCTTGGGTCCTCTCTGCTTCTCTTCTGCTTCCCACCTTAGTGTCTCCCAGTGTGATTAGCTCAGAGAACAGAAACTCTCCGAGGGATTCTCACACACTAAGGTCTGGGTCCTCTTCCTGATGTCAATGGGTTGGGCACCCTATACATTTTGAAATTTGTGTGTGTGTGTGTGTGTGTGTGTGTGTGTGTGTGACTTGAAATAGTTCAGCCTTGAAAACCTATGCAGTAGGAAGCACAAATTAGATGAAAACAAGCTATAATGCAAAGGAAAAATAAATCTGTATCACTTTATCGATAACTGAAAATCAGGAGCAGATGAAACTGTGCATGTCTGGGCATTAGGATAAGGAGAGGAGATCACCGCTTCATTAAAACCAAGCCTACCTTGCCTCACTTACCATGAACAATGTGGCTTTGGTTTATGCCTTTTCTTAATGTGTGGAGCAAAGTAACCAGCACATTTGAAGTTCCCTCTGCCTTTCTACATCACAGTGCATTTCAATTTATTATTCCATTTGGGATGAGACAGCAAGACACACCAGTGAGAAAGCTAGAAGTTAAAATTTGTCTCCATAAAAGTACATACTAAGGGTCAAAAATAGGGAAGAGAAATGTCAGGGGGAAGGTAGGAGGTACCGTGGAAGAAGTGAGGCATCACAGTCTGCTTCTGTGGGCAGAGCTAAGCATTCACGCTCCCCAGTCATTTCATAGAGTGGCCTAAGAGTGGTGAATAGTGCTGTGCCTGTGTGGTCTGCAGACAACAGCATCAAGTGTGGTTGGGAGCTTGCTAAAAATGCTTATGGCCTGTTCTCCATCCTTCTCAAAACAGAATCCCTAATGACTCCATTTTCTCAGTTTTCATCCCGGCAAGCCAAAGGTTACATTCAGTTGCTAGCCCTGTTCTGGCAGACAAAAAGATGTTAGCTTACAAAATATCTTTAGAAATTAAATGTATTGCAACACTTGTAAATATAGTTTTTTTAAAGTTATTACTGTCTTTTCATCTGAAACTGAAGGTCTCAGGGCACTTAATCCACCCTACTATTCAGCCCAGTCTCTCCCAGTCAGTTAGAAACCTGCCCTGTTCATTTTGTGCAGACTTCCCAGGCCTACAGTCTCCTCTCAGTTCCAAGGTCAAATGTGTGTTGTGGTTTAACACTGACCTTGGCAGTTTGTTTAGTGGTTGGTGCAAAAATGGGTGTGTGATCCAGCCCAGTGGCCAATAAAATACAAAAAACGTGCAAGTCTTCTAGAGAAAGATTTTTTTTTCGTCTCTTGGGAGATCTCTCTTCTTCCCCTTGACACCATGTGTTGACGTGACACTTGTTTTCGTGTCACAGTCTGTGAGTGAAACCAGACCAAGTCAGAGTATATAAACTTGAAGAAAACACAGATCCTGAGAACCCCAAGGAGCTGTTGAACCCACCCACCCAGAGTCCCACCCTACTCTCCACTTTGTGCCACGGATTGCTGTACAATTCCTCATTGTTTCAGAGCCTTGATTACTGGCAGCAAGAACATCTTAATTGATTCAGAGGAAAAGCATCTCATCAGCAGGAGTCTGTGTGCTTTTTCCAACTGCCATTGTTTCCGGTGCCTATTGCTTCATCTGGGCTAAAATTTCCAATGTTGAGTCTTAGTGCAATAAACCTTGTTGACATTCCTCTTTTGGAGAATGGTCCAGAGTCATCCTTTTATGCAGAAGTGCCTCTTACCCTATGGAAGAAGATCTCAGATACCACTGTGCATGGAGAACAGCATGGCCCTGCTATTGTTACTTTTGTAATCAGGGTAGGTACTTTAATGTTGCTAAGCTTTCCTTTCCTCTATGAACTACTAATCTACCTTAATGTAGATTAAATGAAGTGATTGCAGTAGTCTGATTCCAGTTTTGGATGTTTTACTGCGGATAGCCTTAAAGACTCACTACTCCCTGTTTTCTTTGTGTCTCACATCTGGAAAAGCTGATAAGAAAGCACACTGTTCCTTATTAGGAAAGTGATAGACTGTACAAGGTCCTGTCTACACATGGAATCCTTGACCCTGCCTGTCACCAGCACTTAGATCTCTACCCCAGTGCCTTCCTCTTGCTCTGTCAAGGCACCTTCAAATCACCTTTGTGTGTGTGTGTGTGTGTGTGTGTGTGTGTGTGTGTGTGTGTGTGTGTGTGTCTGGGTCTACCCTACTGGAAATCATGGTGTGAGTTATAGGTTTTCATATATTCTTGGTATGTGGGGGCACTATTATTCTGAATATCAAGCCAAATTTTTGAATGACGGTCCACTCTGTTCCTATGGCATAGACATGACAACTCCTTTGACAGGGTGAATATTATTATTTTACATTGGTGTGTGTTGATGCATGTTTATAGAGGTCAGAGGACAATTCTAGGTGCAGTTCCCCAGGAGCCATCCACCTTGTTTTTGAGGAAGGGTTTCTCACTGACCTTGAACTCACTAAGTAGGATAGGTTGGCTGATCAGTGAGCTACACCGATTTGACGGTTGGCTCTTTCTCAGTGTTTAGATTATATATAAGCACACTCCACAGGGTTATTACATGGGTGCTGGGGATTGATCCCGCGTCCTCATCGTTACATGACAAGTACATTTTCAACTGAGCCACCTCTCAAGACTCATTGTATTAAATGTTAAGGATATCTTCGAAACAGTCACCAACCTGAAAAATAGTAAAATAAGTTGTTTGTGTTTGCCCACCTCTAACAATGTTGCCCTTCTACCATTCATGCTTCAAATAGCTTTACCCCTCCAGAGTCCCTTTTAGATAGAAAGCAAATTCTAGCATGTACTCACCTAGAAGTACTTTAGCACATATCTAACGGAATATTTTTAATCTTCCTTCATATTTTTATTATCTATAATATATGTATCATATATAGGAATGATTCTATAACCAAATGAGTCAACATATCTATCACCTGATAATTTTGAATTTTATAGTAAGAACACCTAAAACCTGTTCTTTTCTAGGACATAATGAAGAACACACTAATTGTGTTAATAATTATAAATAATCAATAATTAATTGGTATTTATAAATAATCAATAATTAATTGATCATTATATTTATTTATTTGCCCGTGATGTGCTAATATCCAGCTACTATGAAGACATCCTGTTATTTGTGACACCATGGATGAAATTAAAGGGCATTGCTCATCTTATTTTCTTTTTAAACATTTTCATCAAACCCTGATCCCAAACCAAGTTTATATAATTCTTCAACGTCAAATATCCAGGTGGTATCAAGCTTTCCTCAGTTTTCTTAAAAGTATCTTTTATGATCAGATTTCCAGTTGTAATTTAAGTAAAGTCTATATATCCCTAGCTTTCAGTCTTATTTTTAACATTTTTCTTATTAACCCATTGATTTCATTTCTTTACTGTCTTATCTTTACTGTCTACTCACTATTAATCTGAAAATCTATATAAAGGGTGGACCTGGTCAACTTCATACTCTACAGGATTCCCTGCACCTATTGTAATCTATACACTCGCCTGGAAGTTAACAGCTGCTGAAAGAGTGATTGTGTGTGTGTGTGTGTGTGTGTGTGTGTGTGTGTGTGTGTGAGTTACCCTGTTCACACATCATTAGTATTCATTCATGGCTTGCCCTTTTCCGTCTTTAAATCCAAAGAACTCATAAGTAGGATAACTTATTCCTAGAACTGGAATTACAGATGGTTGTGAGCCCAATGTGGGTGTTGGAAACCTAAACCTGGGTTCTTTGAAAGAGCATTAAGTGCTCTTAACTGCTGAGTCATGTCTCTAGCCCCTTTTGCTTTTTCTCAAAAGGAAGAAAAGTAGAAACTGAGCTGAAACTTGTTAGATTTTTCCGGATCAAATTCTCTGAAGACTATATTGAGTAGGAACGTGCACCAACAGGACTAAATGATAACTCAACACAGATGACCTTAGAAAGACAAGAAGTAGAATTAACGATGTTGAATCATCTTTATTCTGAGGATTTACACAGTAACTGCAAACATAAAATGTATTTAGGTGCTTAGATTCTTATTTTTGTCAGTATTTATAAAGAATTCTTTAAACTCTTTTAAGCCAGTCTTCAATTTAATTCTAAGAAAATTATATGTGAATTGTTCTTAGTCATGACAAATTCCACATAATTTATGATTCTATTCTTAAATTATTTCTTTGAACGAACATACAGTTTTAATGTTAATCTTTGGGACATAGAATAAGTATCTGTGAGCTATTCTGGCCATCATGACAGAAATGGTTTACAGTTGGGCTTCTATATCCACGGGTTCTGCATCAGCAAAGTTAACCTTCCAACTGGAGATGAAAATAAAGTCGCATCTGTATTGAATACAGGCATTGATTGAATCTTGTCATTAGTCTTTAACAGTGGAATATAGAAATTGCACATGTAACACATTCATTGTGGTAGGCATTATTAATAATCTAGAGATGGTTATATAAAGCAGAGTGGAGTAGGCAGTGTGCAACGATCACATGATTTCTTTTTTTCTAGAAAGGAATTGAGCATTGAGCATCTATGGTCTCTTGTTCTCATGAGTTTCAGAACCAATCTCCTGGTACTAAGGTATGCCTGATTTTTCATCTTTTTTATTTTATTATTTGGGGATTTTTTTGGATACAGATTCTCATATAGCTCAAGCTAGCCTGAGTTGCTAAGGATAGCATTGATTTCCTGCCTCCATTCCCCAAATACTGAGATTACAAGTAGCTACAATCATGTTTGCTTCTATTTTTTTTTTTTTTTGGAAATTCAGGAAAAGCTCAAAGAATCATTATAAAATTGACTGATTCAAACCTTCTCTTCCCCTGAATTGCCTGTAGAACTGGCCTTTCTCTAAAACATGCCAACTTTGGTTAAGGACAAATGGCATGGTTCTGGTCATAGCTGCTACGAAATGTGCACATACGCTATACTACTAAAACTAAAGAGAGAATGAACAACGAAAAATAAAATAGAGTTTATCTGGAGCTCAGGAAAAAAAAATCCTGAAAATAAACTCAGGGTTTTTTCCTCTTTCAGTTATTAAAGATTCATTGATAAACTAATGACTTAATGTAGCATAAAACATGTCTGCAGGAGACACTCCTCAATCTCCCTTGCTCACCCACACGATACATGTGGCTGCTGAGTATGTAAGAGATCCAGGGATGCCACATTTACCAAGAGCACACAAAGCCTCCCATTTCAGATGATCTGAAATTTTTCAGTGATCACACACATAGATCTGAGAGACCCAGAGGCACACAGCTGTGGCTTTAGAACCCAGCTCTACTTACCATCTGTCTGTTTGTCCCATGAATCTTGGCTGAGAAGGATGCTTTGCAGATCTGGGATTTCCATCCCCCCCCCCCCAAGCACCCAGGGCTGGGGCTTTCCGGAGGATTAATGGAACCTAGGAGAAATAATGCTTTTCCCCTCTCATATGTGGGGCAATATGAGGCGTGGTTTTTACCTTAATTGTAGCAGTGAGGTCTTTGTTTTCCTGTAACTCCACAGTAGAAATAGCAGTCACACACCTTCTATCATGACAATTCAAGTAGATGCTCAAGAAATTCCACATTCAAATAGGGTCACTGTTGAATCAGTGGTGCTGGGTGGGGAAAGAAGAAAACTGTATTTTTTCTGGCTCGTGCAGCATTTCTAGATGTTCATCAAGTTGTTAAAAAATGTGAAATGATGACTCATTTGGGAGCCCCTCCCAGCCCCTCTCCCTGTCCCAATTTGCCTGCGGGTTGAAGGAATGTATACTGACTTGAGTTAAAGAAGAAACTTGTGGTTTCCATTATAGTCTGTAAACACCGATTGCTGAAAGCCTCCAGCGTACTATCATCTCCTGCCCCACACATGCTTTATATACAATCCATCTTGGAAAAGAGCTTGGGAGAGCACTGTGTTTACTACTCCAGAAGAACCCAACAAATGGGAGGGGGTGGTTTAATCTGCTTTGGGGTTCAATTCTCAGCAAAGTGGAGAACCTTTCTGATGTCTTTTAAGCCAAGGTACCAAGAGAGAAACCAAGGCCAATTGTTAGGAAAGGAAGTCCTTTCTGATACCTGCAGTAGTCCCTGGCCATCCTTCATCTACAACAGAGCTTTCTAAAAATACCTTTTCTTAGGCCCACCAGAATGCTTTCAGTTTCCGTTTAAACTTTATCCTTAAAGTTATTAGAAAAGGAGAAGGATATGCTGCCATTTTGGTTTAAGATAGTTTTATTAGTGCAGAGACCAAGTAATCCTAGAGATTATTCTGATAGTACACAATGCATTTAAAGATCACTCAGAGGAGTGTAGAACGTATTCAGGGCTTGCCTGGCACCCAGATCATGGCTAATAAGAACTAAGCATGGGTTGGGGATTTAGCTCAGTGGTAGAGTGTTTGCCTAGCAAGTGCAAGGCCCTGGGTTGAGTCCCCAGCTCCAGAAAAAAAAGAACTAAGCACACCCCTCTTTCTTCAAGAAACAAGAATCCTGCCTATAGAATGGCTGGAAGAGTTTAGAATATACACTCATTTTATTTGAATTTGTTTTCTGACCTTGACATTTCCTGGCACTGTGACCTGGGGCACTATGACTTATGATCTAACATGGCTAAGAAGTACTTGGGGGTTGTCTTTGGATTGTGACTCAGCAGCTGTGGGTAAGGTGAAAGATTGCCCATGCAGTTCCTCCTCAAACCTCAGTTAGTAGTAGACTTTTGTAGGGCTACTCCCCAATGGAAGCCTCAGTTTCCTCTTCTGTCAAAGTAAGCTTAGAAAGATGCCAACCTTCTGGGATTAATTGTGGAGCTCATGACGCTCATAAGCATGCTGGCCTGGGCCCTGGGCCAGGGATGACAATGGTGGAGCTGGCCTTGGGATGCTCAAGTAATAGCAAGCGAAGTCATCTGGGGAGGATCTGGTTTTAGTTCCTGGTTCTGCAGGTAAAGGGGCCAAAGTGTGTGTATTGCTCAGGAAGCTACTGTGAGGTCATCTGATGTTCGAAATAGAGATGCAGTGGACAAGGGCATGGCTCATACTTGGGGTGGGTATGCTCTGACTGGCAACATTTCATCTCTGCTTTGATTTGGTTCATTGAAACAAGTCTTTCATTTTTCATCTCTTTACCTATATTATATTACTATTTATTATTATTATAACACTAGGCACATTAACATTTTTCATTCCCAAGAGATGATAGCAAGCTGTCTGATTTCATTTGTGTGCAGCTGAGATAATTTGATTTTCCTGATGTCTCTCTTTCTGCCCCTCCTAATGCCTAGCCGAGTTCTAACTCACCTCAGCTCTCAAGGATGCTCAGCAGGCATGGTTGTCATCATTGATCAAATACCAAGGACACTAAGCACCTTTAAAATATACCTTTCTGTTCATCCCGTGCTGCAGTACTAAGGATTGTGCTAATGATATAATGAAAGGGCTAATGAAAACCACGACTCCTGTCGTATTGGCATTACATGAGTGGTCCATGAGAAAGGCTTGAGGCCACAGCTTGCTTACTAAGAACATATCATTCCTTGTTAGGAAGCCGATCTCACTGTCTGCTTCTCTTTGCAGAGACTGGTGATATGAAGGTTGTTGAAAGGGCTTCCACATGGCTCAGCTTTAAAGAGGTCAAAGCTTATGAGGTCTCCAATTTTCAAGTGTTGGGTTTGCTCTCACCCGGTTTCAACTGTCGGAGATGGTTGTCCATGAATGTGATGTTAATGATGTTGGAGTCTTCACCCCAGGCATGTTTGTACAACTGAGTGCAAAGAGACAGCTTATTCTCTGACCCAAGACTATATTGTACATGTCTGCCTGTTTCCTCTAAACATAGGAGGACACAACATATGGCTAACTTGTACAAATCCTGAACTTCTGCTGGGCAGAGAGAAAAATCTTGGCTGTGGGGGAAAAATGAGTCAGTTGCTTCTTCTTGGTGAATAAAGGACACCCCCTTCCCAATCAACTGAAGAGATAGGGAAGCATTGTACTGCTCTGTTCTAGAATCATCAGGAAGTAATTGCATAAAACTTAGGCATTCAGAGGAAGCCATAGGGTAGAATGGCAAAGATGCCAGGGATAGCAGGACTCCAGAACTGAGTATGAACAGGGGCATCTTCACTTTCTAATTTGTAATTTTTCATGATGATGTAATTTCCTTTCGTCCTGTGACTCCATGGCAACTTGAAATGTTTGGAAATTGTTATGGGAGGACAAGGTAGGAAGCAGGTGTTGATGGGTTTTGGGAAGAAGAATGTTTCTTACATGTGGTGCTACATCGGTGGTCTCCAAGTGTCTCACACACAGCATGCTCATTTTTATATGACTGTCACTTGGAAAGAAACTTACATGCTTTCATATCAAATCTCAGAGACATTCTGACCTACCGCCCATTGTCTGTTTAAAGTCAGCTTCAGGACTTTGCAGTATAAGTTTCATCAAGCACACATAACTAAAACAGTTGGGGAAAAAAGAAAGAAACATGGCGGCCAGGCAAGAAGGAACCCAATTATAAACTACTTCCTGGCTGAGATAGAAGGACTGAGAATCCATGGCTAGCCTCAGATATATAAAAAGATCCTGTCCTAAAATAAGTACATTAAAAATAAAATAAGAAAGAAAGGTAAAAAGAAACAATGAAAGGGTTAAAAGAAAAGAGATAGGACATTGGCATATGTGATAAATGATCAAATTATTCTGATCATATTGTTTCTATTAAAAATAATTATTTCACCTCCTTCCAAGTATCTGACTCTATGATGGATGCATTGAGTGGCTTCTGTCTTGGAAGACAGCCTCTTTCTGAGAAACTTGCAGTCAAGTCAGTGTGGTGAGACAAGAACAAATGTCCTTGGCATTGGCATCACAGACTCACAGCACACATGTGACAGGCAACTCCATTAATTGAAACCTAACTAACTGCCAGCATCTTGCATCAAGGGTGCATTGTATGGCATTTGCTGCTAACCCATAGACCATGGTTGGCTTATAACTGCCACCAGAAGACCTGGGGATCAAAATCTCAAGGTGATGCTCAGTGAGTGATGTAACATAGTGAGCAGGTACAGCAGCCCCTCTCCTTCAAGACTGAAAGTATTAGGAGGTTTGTTGGCTTTTTCTGTTTTGCTCTTTGAGATAAAGTCTCCTATTGTAGCCTAGCCTTGGAACTTACCATGTAGCCCAGGATAGCTTCAGACTTGTTATCTCCTATGTACCAGCACATCTGCACTTCTCCTTCCTCATAGTGTGCCCCGTGGAACCAAGATATAGTATCTTTTGTAGCGACCCTAATGGTGCTTCACGCACTTGGATTGGATCTTCATTTTTGCTTATTCCACTCTTTCTGTTCCTTCATTCCTAGTTCTGGGGCTACTTCTCAAACAAGCTGCCTAGATCCAAGTGTTGTCTACAGTTCTGTGTTTCTCAGGTTTATTAGAAGATGAAACTATTCATTTAAAGTAGAGCAAGTAACACAATGCTATGAAGCAGCATGATATAGGAGACATCCATTACGTGTACACAAGCACACATAGTTATAAACTAAACAGACTATAGATAGTATAGAAGATTCATGGGGACAAAAGCACCAAGTGCTTGGATTCTGGAATTGAGCCTTTACATGCGATTATGATTTCAATACATGGGTAAGTGAAATATCAGGCATGGGGATCTATGGGAGGCAAAGTTTTCTGGAATTCTTATAAACCTCTGTGTTTTTATTCCCCTCTTTTATACTAAATGTCAGCCATTAGCAGTGCTTAAGTATCCAGTGGGAAACTTTAATCACCAAGTCCCTACTGTGAAATAACGACTTGTTGATGGCTAATGCCATTTGAAACTCAAGTTCTCCATTTTTTTCTCCTGTCTACGGTTGTAGCATCATTTTATTAAGGTTGGACTTCTATATTTTCAGGATGATCATGTAGCACTATTCCCTGGTAGGATGCTCATAAACATTTCCAATGCCAATTTCTAGAAAAGTCTCAGGGACAAGTAGAGTAGGAGAGCCAGGGTTGGTTTGTGATTGAACTTGTCAGTCAAGGAGAAGTGCAAATGCCGTGTGGTTGGCTTTTAAATCAAGACCAGATGGTCAACAGTATTTGGTGGGTCTTGGTTCCTATCCAGTTGTCTAATGCTCTGAAGTCTGACGAAAAAGAGAGATATTTTTGCCACATTGAAATCCTGGCACTTTAGCCACTTGCCTTGATTTCCGTGGGTATAGGGCTAGTTCTGGGACGTGACTCACAGAGAAGATGCTGGGAAGAACTTGAAGAGGGTGGTCCCCTTGGATGGATGATTAGTTTTGAAAAAGGACAGTGGGCAGGCTCTGTGTGTGTTTGTGTGTGTGTATGTGTTTGTGTGTGTCTCTCTCTGTGTAGAGGAGGTGTTGGATCCGGCTGTGATTTCCCACAGCAGGTCTGTCCTATCTTTAAGCAGATAGCTTTGTCTCTGGGCCCAAATTCTCTCTCACTCTCCATCAGCACTGTGCCATAAAGGCAAGGAAAGGAGGGAGAATCAAAAGAGGGAAGAAATTCATAAAGCAAATAACCACACATCACAGTTATCATAAACAAAATGTAAGCCTTGACTACCAGGCATCCATAGCTAGATGAAAGCACAGGACGTGAGACTGCTCCCCACTCACCCAGCTGCACAAGCCTCTGTGGCTGAACCTGAAGAGCCTCACATTGCAACTATTTTAATCTTTTCAAAGTTTATAACCTTTTCCCTTTTTGCTCAGCTGTGTTCTAATGATATTCTTTTCTGTTAAAGAGGATCAGTTTATGAGAACAGGATGTTTGTATTAAATATTAAATTGTCAGGGCTTCCTTCAACTGAAGGTCTCAGCTTGGCTTCGGTTTTGATGGAAATAGACAAACGTACATTCCTGTAGAACTACAGAGAGTACAAAGAGTTTGTCAAATCTTGATAGCGTAACTCGGCATCGGTCCAAGTATGGAATAATTGGTTAATGTCCACATGGTGCTTTGAAGATGCAGAGTCCTGTGCAAGTTCTAAGAGATACTGTGAAGCAAGCCAGGATTGAAGGCCTGATCCTAGGGATCAGTAGACCAACCATTTCCCAACTGCATTTCAAGGAGAAAAGACTCCAGGTTGGGATGAGCTGAATTTTCTGTGGAAGCCCTCAGTTCTGGATTTTTCTACTCCAGTCCCTTCTGGGAGCCTAATTATACACTTGGCTGCATATGGGAGAAAATAATGTCTTCTTTGGCCTTCAGAGGCCATTCGTTGTCATTGAAGCTGTCCTTCATTTCATGTGCAAACATTCTGGATTTAGTAGGTAGATACTTGAGAAAACAGGCAAATGTATCATGGTAGGATTTTCCAACACTTCTGAAGAAAATTAATAATGTTAAAAGTATAAAATGCATGTGATAGAGAAATACGGGGTGGAATACTCTGGATAAAAAGAAAGTTTTTGAAGGAAATTTGGGGAGAGGGAAAGGTCTGGGCTCAACCAAAAGCAAAGATGTATTAAAAAAACTACATAGACACCTCGTTCTTTGCAATCTAACTGAAAATAGTATATTCTTATTTTTGGTTTTATTGTTATTATTTTGGGGTGTTTTGTTTTGTTTAATAAAGTTATCCTTCGTAAATCAGTAATACTGATTCCAGAAGTCACAGTTTTTAAGTCCAAATTTTCAGTGCCAGGTGTGGAGTACTTTCCCGTGTTACTAGGGAGCCTCCAGTACGGGCTATTAGCAGTACGTCATTGCCCATAAAAACAAGATGCCAAATTCCTACTTCTGCACACACAGAAATGAAGCTGGGACCACGTTGGTAGCTTCCTCACTGCTGAGTATCATTCACAGTACCTGAGGGTGACTTGCAATCTGCTGAGGTAGAAGTGAGTCAACAATATAACCTAGCAGCTGTGGTCACTACATGCTCCAATATAGACCCTGCCACGGGACTATTAGTAGCATCAATTTTGCAGGGTTAGGCAACCATTTTCTGATGGAATCTATGACCTGGTGCCTGAGAGAGGCCACACCTAGTACTGTAAACCTGATTAAAGTCCTATGAATGAACTCCATGAATGAACCCCATGAATGAATGTGCGTGTGATTGAATTGCCTTCTAAAAGTTTATGTTAATACCCATAGACTGGTACACTGCTCAGCCTTAGTTAGAGAAGCCTCTTTCATTAATGGATAATGGGGGAAGCAGACTCAAAACTCAATCCAGTGCTGAGCATATAGGACTGCTGCACACTCAGCCCCAAATGGGACAAGTACATTGTTCCCTCTGAGGCTTACAGAACATTGCAGAAGAGTAGAGGGGACTATAAGACCGGGAGCATATGGAGGAGTTTTAGAAAATGCTGTCTTCTAGACCTCACATTTATGCTGCAATCACGAACACACAGCAACTGGGATCACTCACACAACCGTGATCACTCGCCTGCACAAAACTGGCACACAGATAAAGAGACGTGGAACTGGAGGGGGTACTGGTTGAGAAGAAAAGGAGCTTAGCAGGAGTGGGAGGGAGGGGAAAGGGGCTGATGGGGTAGGGATAAGGTCACAATATATTCCATATAGGCAGGAACTGTCAACAATAGGAAAGGACTAAAATTATGTACATGAATCAAAGTGTCATGACAATTAATTATAAATTATTATGTATAACTCATATGTGAATAAAGACTTTTAAAAATGAAAGTAACACGGCAAAATAAGTTTGGGACACATGTATTCCTTCTCCTTGAGGTTACCAAACATGTGAGTACATTGTTTTTCTGGCAGTTTGCCATGTAGTTTTCAAAATTGTATTTGAGGGACTGAGTGGGATAAGCAATGGGTGAACTGAAGATAAGGAAAAAGGAGAGAGTTGAGAATGATAAGGCAGGAAGCCATCACCATGTCCAGATCTGGACAGGAGAGCTGGGAGGCAGCTACTGGACCTCAGGGGCTGCATGGAGATTGGATCCCTGGGAGGCCCCCGCCAGAAGGTCCAGAGCCATGGAGAAGATGCAGCTATGCCCAAAAAGGAGTGTCAGGGAGGAATCCACAAGATGGCTTTTTCTTTCTCATGCCCTGATTTCTAGGGCATCCAATGGACTTGGCAAAATAATCTGAAAAAATGAAGTCTATGTGATCAGCAGTGTGGTACAGCTAGAAGGGTATAGACCTGGGGTAGGTGGATAGGCACATATATACATGATGGATCCAGAGAAAGCCCTGGCACCAAGAAGTCTCTGACATCTCCATTAGGGTCAGACACTATTATTTAACTGTAGAACACATATTCCCCTTTATTTACATTGATCCTGAGTTGACATCTTATATGGATTTCACACTTTCTCTCAAGCTATGTTAATTTTGCACCGCTGGAGCTTGGCGATGCTCTATTAGGTTAGAAGGTCATAGAGAAGAAAGTGTAAGTAGGGACTGGACTTATGGCTGCTTTGAGTGTTTCTTCTTCACCCACCGCGCACAGACAATGGCAGTGTAGTGTGATACTTTCATGAGGTAAGTCCCTGCTAGGGGGGCAGGGTGTGACATGTTGCATTGCATCAACACTGACAAAATGATGGAGAAATAGGAGTCCTACTCAGGGAGCTGACATAGATGCTGTCAATGGAACTGTTTTTCTGCAAGGGTACCGGTATGATTGACACGTGTGAAATTGTGCATTATTGGTTTTAAGTGTCACACTATCTCTACCTCGCTTGTGATTTCAGATACTTGGAAGACAACAGTCAGTGCTTCAAAACTCTGAGACTTTTGTCTAGATGCTAGATACTTCCTTGTATTTTTGCCATTTTCTCTGGGTGCTGTCAAGGTCTTTTGTGTGTGTGTGTGTGTGTGTGTGTGTGTGTGTGTGTGTGTGTGTGTGTGTGTGTGTTCTTGTTTCTTAAATGGTTCACAGAGGCAAACATGTGCTAACAATATGCTGCTAATAACTAATACGCACATGGATTTTTGAAATGATGAACACTCTTTATGGATCCTTTCTAGTGTATATATAAACATCTCCATTGTCCATGTGTATTTGCTTATATTATACTAGAAGTATGGTCATTACCAAGAACAGCATGAGTCCTTGGGGAGAAATTTATCTCAAACTTTTCCTACCATGTGTCTCTCAGCAAAGGATGTTTTAGAGTGTGCTTTCCTGAGTCAGGCCTAGAAGCTAGGCATTAATAGTTAGTGTACATGTCAAGGAGAGGTCTTCAAAAAGGAGGCATTAAGGAATTTCTTTGCCTTGCAGGGGGTTTAACGCAAAATTAAGGAGATAGACTCAGAAGAGGTCCATCTGGCTTGGAACTCTGGTACAGAACGCCCTGGCTGCTGCTATTCAACCTTGATCAATGGTATCAGGAGACTACTACTCAGCATACACAGAGAGACTCCAACAGTTATGCCTTTTCATCCATGGACCCTGTCTTTGGCAGGGAGTCTGTACACTCCATAAGGCCAGCCTCAGAAAATGGAGCATCAGATATCTCACCAAGTTTGACAAGCAATCTGGGTAATTTAGAACTTGACGGTGAAATATTTTATAATGTGTGGTATTGACTGTGTGTGGCTTTGCTCTCCTCTGAAGATGACTTTTCAATTTCCCTTCTTTTGGTCCAAATACACCTCCACTATTTGAATCAACTCTTGCATTTAGTGGTTAGTCTGACTGCCGGTAAAGATATTATCTCTCATATTCTGCATTTCTTACATTTTTGCTCAGATCTCTCCCTATCCAGTCTCTTTCTGCTTCTCCTTAGTTGACATGAGTCAGGAATCTACATCCCTACTCACTAGGATTCTCTGCTGCTTTAGGGGATGCTGTCAGTTTATGCCAAACTCAAACCCATTAGTTCATTGCATATAATGGTAGATGGTTTACTATAAATGGACCAGCAGCTAATTTCCAGATTTCTCCCAAACCCTAGTCTTCTAGATTTAGAATTGAGTTCCATACTACATAATCAAATATATTACAAGGTGATAAGGTAAGTGAAGCAAATTATGGTCATAATCTTATTTTGAATTAAAAACAAAGCTACTCCAGCAAGTGAAAGCTATCTGACATTGACATGAATAAACCCTCTGATGTTTGTTTTCAGTTTTATGTCTTGAACATGCCTCTCTAGCCTTTTGTCTGGAATCACTGTAGCTGGGTGGTTGAATGGAAATGCGACAAACCACGAAAGAAGGCTCTTATTGCAATATTGCCAGCCAGACTGCAATCAGGAAATATTAGGGATCTTATAATAAGTGTGGAGACTTCTAGCCTAATTTCCCAGTCTCAGAAGTTTGAATAGAGCTTAGATTGAGCTGCCAACCTTCGGTATTCTTTCAACAGACCTCTGGTCTCATGGTCACTCACCCTGCATTTGAGGAGTTACCTATAAAAATCTAAGTTCTTAGAAGACCAAATCACAGTGCTTTTAAGCTTGTTGAATGGACCACGCCTGGAAGATGGACTCTGGCTATGTTGGACAATGGAAAGGAAGGAGATAGTAGCACCTTGATGAAGATTCTTCAAAGCCAGTTGGGAAACCAGTTGCTGTGGTTGAACTCCCTACAGGAACAAGGGAGGAAAATACCATTATTTGCTCTCCACTTTAGCAGTATGGGAACAACTTGAAAGGCTGGTGGTGGCTTCACCACGGTCCAAGCCACATATACTTAATGAATCTTTGTGAATAAAAACCACCCCAGGAATTAGGTGTAATGAATTCTGGAAAGCACAGGCTTTGAAAACTCCCTCTGATCCTTTGAGAATTTTGTGATTTCTGTTTGGTTGTGAATGATGGATTGCTTCTGCAGAGGGTGAGCTAGTTAACCGAGCTTATAGGGTACACTGTACTATTCCTTCAGTATTATAATTACAGAATACTTTCTTTCAGTTAATTTCCCCAAATCTGTTAGAGAAGTCCCCATGCTCCTAAACTGCTTTGCTCAGAAGCTTTTCAGACTGAAGAGAGATGAAGTTAGCCAATGAGGATAGCCTCTTCAACTGCACTTCCGGGTACTCCACTAAGCTGTTTGGCAACAATCATTTTCTTTGGCTGTGTAGCATAGGTCCATGTTTACTTGGCTATAGACCGTATTCAGCCCCTAGATGCTGCTTTTTCTGATATGAAGTCAGCTTCTATAAATTGTCTAAGAGTTTTTTCTCTATAATGTAACATAACCATGGGTCAGTAGCCTATAGTATGGCTGAATATACACTCAAGTACAATAATAAAGAAATAAAGAACATGCACACTGAAGACAATTAGGAACAGTGGAACTCTGACTACCATTGAAACACACACACACACACACACACACACACACACACACACATGCACACACTTTTATATATTTGCATGACTTTAAAATATTTCTGTAAATTATAGGACCATAAATAAGAACTCCAGTATAAACTAGTGTTTTCCTAATTAAACTTATTTTTTTAATCATATGCACTATTGGTTATATGTATTTTAAATTTTAAACTTAAAAGTACTCTCAGGAGGTAAATTTCATGCCATTAACATTCTTTACAATACACTTCATATGACATAATATAAACCAGAGCAATAGAACATTATCAAATTGAATCTAGTGCCTGAATTGTAAGTCTGTCTCTAATGATTGCTTCTCTTTGTAGAAAAGGGAAGGTAACTGGTGTTTAGAAGGGTTTAAGATATCCTAACTCCAAATCAAGTTCTCTCTTTTATATAATTAGTGGCTGAGAAAAATATAGAAAGAGTCACTATCTCTACCTTACCATGTGATTTATGTTCTCAGCACTATATGATTGACATGTAGCTAAGACCCACATTTTGATATACATCAGGTTTTGTGAAGATCTTTAAATTAATATGTTTTAGCCATAGTAGGAGAACATGTGATTCCTATGCATTACCATATGATATTAGACTCTAATTTATCTCATATAAAGTATACATGCTATTTTTAAATATTCTGGCAACATCAGAATTAACTTTCATCACTCTTCTAATATTTCCAGGATCTTTGATGAAGTAAAATTAGAAATATGAATCAACTGTTTCCAATCTGAAAATTGGGATTTGAAATCCTGTAAAATGTAGAAAATATTTTTGAAAGCCCATCTTCCAAATCACAAGTGGATAATTCCAAACCAGGCCTCTTGTGATGGGTTACATACAAAAAGCATCACAAAACTTTTATGTACAGATTATTTTAAATTATATTATAAGGTAAATACGGAACATAGATATATTTTGTGACGACGACTGGGTCTTTTTTTTTTTCTTTTTTTCTTTTTTTTTTTTCGGAGCTGGGGACCGAACCCAGGGCCTTGCGCATGCTAGGCAAGCACTCTACCACTGAGCCAAATCCCCAACCCCAGGACTGGGTCTTATAACCAAGATATCTCATCGTATATATGTAAATATTCCTAAATACAAAAATCAGAAAAACTCTTCTATATATTTTGGATAACTAAACCCAAAATAAGTATTCTGTATTCATTATATTGACTATTATAATTAACTCTTCATTAGATTGGACAGTTGGCTGCCTACTAAGGAATAGCTTCTGTTGGGAGATTAGGATGTAGGACAATGCTAAGAGAACTGAGAAGGCAACCCCATGTGAGCAGGAGAGTGCCTCAAGTTAAACAAGCTTCGGAGGACCACAGAGAGTTTGGATAACACAGGCTCACAAGCTGCTGCTGGTGGTAGTACATCCCTCACCCTTTGGGATGATATTCCTATGAATAAGTTTAGGAAGTACCAGAAACCATTTACCTCACCTTTGCATAGGAAAGAACTTAGCATTCCACTGCAGAGACAGTAACTTTCTTCTGCTGCTTCAGGTTCATAGTAACTACCAGCTGCTTGCTCTGAGCCCAGCAGATTTTCCTCCACTTAGTGGTAGGAATATGGAGATGGCAACACAGAAGGACCAGAGGAAAATGATGTCAGGACAATTGTTCCTCAGACCATTTCTGGTCACAAATTGGCTCATCTGATCATTGAAGACCACAGCCCTTCTGGGCCTACAATTCAGGAACAGCCCCCAACTTAGCTTTCTGTTTAGAGCTCAAAATGCCATTTTATATTGATCTCCTGGGCAGCTCTATTCCACAACCTCTCCTCACTGTGCTGTGGGCCATCTTTGCCCTGCTGGGGTCTGTTACACACACCAGGAGCAGATTTAAAGAAGATGGGCTCGATATAGTTCAAGTCTACACTTGTAGGAGGGCTTGTGCTAAGGCACGCTGTTTTTCTACCTTGGATCACCAAGTAAGGTGTAAACCACACTTCTTAGAACTCACCATCCCCAGTAATTGAATCTGTGTATTCTAGATTACAGTGCTGAGATGTATGCAGGGAAAGGCAGTTGGAGACAACAACATTTTTTTTCATATTAGGAAAAACTATTATTTGAAGGCGTAAGGTAGAAGTTTATGGTGCTAAATTATTACTGCCCAATTTCTGCTTTAAATTTAATCTTAAATGGCAGACATGTTTTTGAACTCGGCACTCCCGTACAATGACTTCTTCCCTTTAGTATCATACAGACATGAGCTGAGACACATAAGCCCACTGAACCTTCTCAATTTTGTCTCTGAAAAGGATCAAAGTAGTGGTTCTAAGCCTGAGACAGGATGCTGAATGCCCTATGAAGAAAAGAGGAATGAGGCTGGATGCCAATTATCCTAGTATTTGATGGGTTTGATTTCAAACAGGATAGTGATTGAAAGATCTTTTTAATTGAACAATTATCCTAGTCCAAAATAAGATTAGGTTGGATGAACCTCAATTTGAAGACCTAAAGACACAGGCATTTCTTCTAAAGAACACTAAGCTTGTCATGTATTATTCTAACAGTCTTTGCTACTGGGGACAGGCTCATTCTGCTTCTCAGTGACTCAAATTGCCTTCAGCTGGAATAGGCTTAAGGACTGTCAACAGGGACATTTCAGCTAGAAGACTCTGACAGCTCTCTGTGGATGTGGCTGGGTGAAGTCATATGAACAGATGATCATTAGCTCTTTGTCTATAAATATCAAATCGTTTAGGCTTGTAACTACAGCTCTTCTGTGAAGGGTTTGTTTTCATCCTGAGAACAGGAACTATTTTTCATTGCATTTAAGAGTTGAATAAATTCGGGTTGGTACTTTTTCAAAGTGGTTACAATGATCCATGGATGATCCAGCACATAATATATCCTGCAACTTTTTCCTTTTAAGTAATCTCTCAGGCCTGCACATCACACTAAGGGGTCTGCTCAGTTTGTTCATACCGTATTTCATTGGTTCTAAGATGCATATAAAATTGAATGTTAGCAGCATTAGAACTGAAATAGGTTTTGTAATTTGATCAGGCTCAACATGTCAGTCATATGGTGATAAGATGTAACTTGATAGCCATCATGTGTTTGAACTTCGGTTTGGTTTTAATTCATACTCTTGTCACTTCTCCATCTATGTCAGTGTGGAAATATTTTAATAATAATAAAGCTTAGAATTTATATGGAGTGGGACAATTGGCAGCAGCTTAAATGGCAGCAAGTTCCTTGTCTTTGCATAATATTTTATCATGGTGTACCTTGCCTTTCATGGCATCAGAAAGTACTTAAAGGCAGACTCTGAGACTTGGTGACCCACAGAATGATCTTGTCAATCTAGAGGGCTGAAGTAACTTTCCTGTGGATTGTGAGAGTATCTCAGTGACATTTTCATTGAAATAATGAAATAATAATAATAATAATAATAATAATAATACTGTTATATTAAGGTAGACAAAGTGAGCATATCTATAAATGCATTTTATAAACAATTATGCCAGGAAACATCCTTTACAATGTACAACTCATAATGTTAGGTTAGAGTTAATGTTGATGTCCCACTATGGATTGCTAAGCTATTGTTTCTCCACATAATAAATCTTCAGATTGCTGAAACACCATTACAAAAAAGAACTTTCAATAGAATAGAGAGATAACAACTATGAAAGCCTTCAAAATGTGAATAGAAAAGTTAATTTATTAAAGTTAAGGTAATTACAGCTACCCTTTGGTATCAACTGGGAATTGATGCTAAATACTCTTCGTGTACTCAAATCCACAGACTCACATGCATGCAGCCTCTGAAACTATTCTGTATATTTTAAATCATTTCTATGTCATTTATGATACCCAATGCAGCAACAATTCCATGTAAATTCATACTCTATTTTTTCTGGGAATAATGGTAAGGAAATATTATATACAAGCTCACTACAAAGTACATTTCCCAGTGTTTTCTATCTGTACATGGTTGAATCTGGAGCTGTAGAGCCCGCAGATGCAGAAGACTGCCTGCAGTTTTGGTGTTTTGTAAGTTATATGAGTGGAATATCACTACCAAAATAAAAACAATAAGCAAATTTCCATTATGTCTGTAGAACAATTTCTTTCGCATGTTTCCAGTTAATTTTCTGTTCAAAAGTTGCAGATGTGGCCAAAGAAATGACATCAACCTCAGAGGTGTCCACATAACCACTGAGCTCTCTGCCTTTATGCCCATGACGATGCATGAGTTAGCACTCTGATGTATGGTAAGAACAGGTGGGTCATCTCCAGGCCAGGTGCTAGAATATGTTGCTTTTCGCTCTTCCTGAAGCCCTGCAATGCTCAGCAACCTGTTATATTAAGATTTAGACCAATTATTTTAAGTCTGAAGTATATGGGCCAAGTGGTGGCTTGAATGAAAAAGGCATCTATAGGCTCATATATTTGAATATTGGATCTAGAATTGGTAGAGAGGCTTGGGAAAAATTTAGGAACTAGGGCCTTGTTGGAGGAGGTGTATAACTGTGGGTGGGCTTTGATGTTTCAAAAGCCCACACCATTCTCAGTTAGCTCTCTCTGCCTCTCTACCTTGTGTTGTGTCTCAGAATGTATGACTTCATCTACTGCTCTAGTGTTGTGATTGCCTGCCACTGCCATGCCTCTCCACATGATTATCATGGACTCTAACCTCCTGAAACTATCAGCTACCATTACTTGCTTTGGTCATGGTGCTTTGTCAAGGCAATGGAAAAGTTACTACGACAGGCCAGAATAAGAAATAAGCTTCCAGGGACTAAACCACTAGACAGACCCATGGCTCCAACTGCATATGTAGCAGAGGAAGGCATTGTTGAGCACCAATGGAAGGAGAAGCCCTCGGTCCTGGCAAGGTTGGTCCCCCAGTGTAGGGGAATGTCAGGGGAGGGAAGGGGAGGTGGATGAGGAGGGAAACACCCTTATAGAAGAAGGGGAGGAGAATGGGATAGGAGGCTTTTGTCTGGGAAAAGGGGAAAGGGAATAACATTTGAAATGTAAATTTTAAAAAAATCCAATAAAAAAGAAATAAAAACATCATAGTCTTGTTCAAAGTGGCTCTGACACATTAACTTACATATTTAGAAATTCTGTACTTTAGCTCAAAATTCTGGATTATTATTGAATGCTTTCTTTTGATTCATCTTTCACATCTGTCCCAGATACCCCTGTCAACTTGCCATACATAGTCTAGTGTCTTCTGTGAGGCAAAGAGTTGTCTAGGTCAGGTTGGTTTTTGGGATTATCTGGGAAGTATTGCCTTGGTTATTAACTGATGTAAGAGGGAACTCACCCATAGAAGCACCATTTCTTGGGCAGGCGGTCTTAGGGCTATATAAGGAAGTTAGCTAAATTTGAACACGTGTGCTAGTCAATGGTGAAGTTAGCTAGCAAGCTAGCAAACAGGATCCTCCACGATGGTTACTGCCGTGCCTCCTCAGCTGTGAATTTCTTGTTGGAAGTAATGTGGCGTGGAGTAACAGGGAAGTCTGCCTTAAGTTTCCCGTGTTCAATTCATGCCCTGACCTCACTCTAAGATGAACAGTGAAACCAGAAGTGTAAGGTGAAACGAATCCTTTCTCTTAAAGTTGCTTTTGAGCAGAATATTTTATCAGAGACGCAGAAGAGACAGAGTCTAAAACAGCATCCTTCTCCTGGGTTCTCTGGCTGGTGCTTCAGGAAATAGCAATATCTTTTCAATTTATATCTTCCTATAGCATCATCTTAAGTGTGTTGTCATCAATTCACATTTAGAGATAGATAACTCACATTATCATATTGGATTATTGATGATTTTAATCTTTTTTACATGGTATTCTCACCAATTTGTTTGCTTTTTTCCTTGTTTCACTCTAGTAGTAGCATACTACATTTCAGTGTCTCTGACTGTCATCTCTGAACTCCCCAAAGCATCCACTCATTACCTTAACTCACTCTAGCCTTATGGTGCCCTTATGTTTTCTACCTCAGTGGTTACCCCATGGCTCTGTCTCTTTTGGCTTCTCTTATTAAGAATTTCATGCCTAATTTTTCCCCACACATTTTTATCAGTCATTCTCTAAGACCTATAGCAAGCACAAAATCTCTACCTCTCCACTGTTTATATCCATAAACCTGGAATTCAGCCCTTTCTGAGCTACCAGTTTATAATGGGTAATTCTATGCTTGCTAATCAGGTCCACTAGAAACAATCAAGATCTCCTTCCTGTTTTAAATGAATACTGATACTCCAGTGGTCCCTCCAGTGGTTGAGTTCACCAACATAGGAGAGTATCTCTCAAAGGGAAAGCATAAGATACTCTCTTCCTCAATTCTGGTACACAGGAGCACGGTAGTCTACCCATCACTTGTCAAAGACTTTGCAAGGATTGAGTAGATGTCCTTCAACCCCTTTCAGTTGTTCTATGTGCCTATCCCTCGTCTCTGTGTGCTTTTTTTAAAAAGTATCTTTGTGCCATTTTTCTTTGTTCAGCAATTTCCTTATGCAAGGAGCAAACTGTACCTGGGAGCTTATTTCCTTCCTGTTTAGCCTGTGTCCCAATACTGATGGGTGAGTGAAACTCTGCTCTGCTCCCAGAATTGCCAGAGAGGTGTACAGAGTATGAGATGAGGTTAGGATCTGGCTGAGGCTCGCCTGGGCATCACTTAGAATTTCTTTGATGGTGTCCTCTTCTCTGCTGCAGTTCGTATGCATGCATAGGCTCCTGTTTGAAGAACTCTCTTAGTAAATCATTTATCACGTATCATTTCTTCACGTGGACACTGGAGAGCTCAGTCCAAGGCATGTTTAGAGGTATGATTTGCACAGAGCTGGGCATTTCACAACTCATTTCTTTATATGCACATATTTACATTCATATACTTTAAAATATCTTATGCAACTCATTGCCCTAACTTGTAATTACCAGGACTTGAACTGCTTGTCTTACAGATAAATACAGTGCTCTTTCCTGTGTTTTGCATCTATGGACATTAAGATACACTCTTAGATGTTCCCCGATAAGTTTTTAAAGTCTAAGTCACTTTCAGTTGCACAACTTTCCAAAGTCATGGTAAAATAATGTTAGTTTTCTTTCATTTCACAAGCAAAACTGCATTAAAAAAATCTTGTAGATATACCGTTTCCTTTTCTTTCCTGTTCCAGCTTTCTTTGAGAACCATGATGAATCTGATCAGTCAATATGTCTGTGATTCTTGAGTTAATTGTGTAGTTAGACAGGGATTTAGAAGACCTTGGGTCTCATAGCAGATGTCCCATCCTACAGATTGCTGACATATTAGAAAATGGCAAATCTTTTGGACTTTTTGGGAAACCCTTTTATATCAAGAATGGCATCATAGAGAGGAACAAAAAGATGTAAACTACCGAGCCCAAAGCCATGGATAAAATGTGCCAATATTCTGATGTCTAAGTGGAAGGAGGAGCAGCAGATGGCTTCAGATTTTTTCCTGACCCCAGCCTTCTCACTAAGCTTGCTTCTTCACAAGAGTAGGCAGGCAGAGCAGGCAAAAGAGGTGGGGGTTGAGTGCCGAGCTGCCAACAGAATCTAGGTTTTCAGTTTCTTTAGAGCATATTCAGGACAGTAGTTTAATGTCAGGAACATAAAGAAGGAAAACAGTGCAGACAGAAAGACCTCCACATTGATCTTAAAACACTCGGGCTCTGTGTAATTTATATTTGCACCAACCGATTTAACACTCCTCTGGGATAAATCACTTAATTAGAAAGAATTAAAAAAGCTGTTGTTTGATGTATATGTCTTCATTATTTTCGAGTGGCAGAATTGATTCTTCTCTCCCCCTGTTATGAATTTGCCTCCATTTGTGAGACTAATGAAGCACCATTAAAGGGAATGGGAGGTCAAGGGTCAGCCTTTCTTTACATTTAATGTCCTCGAGCTGGTAGATTATTTATGAGGGTTATTATGCCTTGGATAGTGTTCCCAGTTTTTTTTTTTCTTTCCAGAAGATATCACACAGTTCAGCCTCATGCACTTCATCTCCAGATGTCATCCGGAAAGAAGTTGAGTAGCAATATGAATAATGGACATGAGCAGCGACAGTAGTCAACATGGCCTTCATAATCACAGACAGAAATTGGACCATAGTCGGCTGTAAAAACCATTATTGCCTAATGCTGTAAATGGTGTCTTACATTCATAAGAGGAAGACATCAGGAGAGCTCACACACTGCGTTCCAGGATGTTTATTCTTAGGATGTCATGTAAAATATCAACTGAAAGCATATCTCTGGAAAAACAAGAGAACAGAGTACAGCCTTACAAAAGGCTTTTGAGTTTATATTTCTAACGTTGACTCTCTGGATTAAGGCCCAAACCTATTTCCTACAATTTATGTGGCCTGGGTTCTTAATATCTGTTCAGTTATCACATCTGTAAAATGAGCCTTGGAGATAAGATTGAGAGTTCAACAAGCAATTTCATACACCGTGGTATGGAATATTTTAAATACAAATTATGTGTTTAGTGTTAGCATTTATTGTTACAGAATTAAAAATCCACTATGAAATTCCTTCCCACTCTGCTTCAGTGCTTCTGTCCTAGCCTAGGCCAGCAGGCTGGCTCTGGTTTCTATGCATATCTTTCCCTTGGCTCCACATTTCTCTGCCTGTCTTCTCTGGGTCCAGCCAGGATTCCCACTACCTCTTAGGGGAATGATCTGTTGTAGGGGCGTCCCTGTGAGGATGCAGAGTACAAAGTTGTGCTGTATCTCTGGTATCTAATCCACTTTTGGGGAATAGTGGGTAGACCACAGATGCTACCCTCAGATCAGTTAGCTTTTTAATTTTTACCGGTTACTCCTAGCTGTGAAGCTTTGGGCAAGTTACATCCTCACTCGGAGCTATGAGTCACAAGTCCTCACCTACAAAATGAGTAGGACTCAGAAAGCTGTCGTGAGGGCTAACTGTATCAAAGTGCTTAGCTTACTTCCTGGCATGTGGGAAACTTTTCCCAACCATCAGTCATTCTTTTAGATACACACATATGCAAAATATACAGTTATTAGCTAATACCCAAGTTCCTACAAGGACACAGGCTGGCAAGTAATTTGAAGATCCCTGGAGTCAGAGCTCCCTGAGTGAGAGTACATGTCTGGAATCTCAGCAGTAGGTGAGGCAAGAGAATTGCAGGTTTCAGGCAAGCTTAGATGGCGTGGTAAAAACCTGTCTCTAAAACCTAAAACACCACAAGACAAACTGAAAATCATCCACCTAGTCCCTAATCAGCATTTCGTGGCAGAGTCGTTCTTGTCACACAGGGACTCTCACAGCATTATGCAAAAGCAATTGATACCTTTGCCACTGCTAAAACATGGGGTCTAGATAGTCCTGCCCTTCATTTGATCTTCTGCTTTTTCAGAAAGCCCAGGAGTACATTTTAATTTCTTAGTGAAATGATATTCATCACAGCTAATAATGATCTAACCCATTCCTTAGACAGATGGCAGGGCCTGAGTCCTCGCACATTTATGGTTGCTGTAATTGAAGTCACATTTGAGCTCCTTCAGCACGACTGATGTCTAGAACTCCATATCAGTCAGGGCTGTTAGAGATGGGCTAGGAGACAGACTCTAACTCTGATTGTTACAAAAAAACAAACAAAACAACCAAAAAACCAAAACAAAAAACAAAAAACAAAAAAAACCTCCCCCCAAAAACAAAACAACAAAAACAAAACAAAACAACAAAAAACCCTAAAGAAACAACTCCAACCCCATTCCTCAGACTCAAAATCCCCAAACACCTGAGTGTGTTATAGGTACCCTCCCCCATTAATCTATGACACAGGACCTGAAGCCATTCTCTCTGAGGCACACTATTCCTGAGGTCTTGTAGCCAGTGCTACAGAGATACAAATTGAGATCGCTAGGAACTGCACTGTGTGCTGTGGCAGACGACAATGAAGTGATTGTTTAGCGCATGAGTATTTGCCTAAAACAGCCTAAGAGTGAAAGATTAGAGGTCACCGGGGTTCAGTATCAGGAGACAAATTTTCTCCCAGACAACATATTTAAGTCACGCTAACTAAAATTCATTGAGTGCTTACTATGTAGTAGAGGAAACACTCTATGTTCGGACTTTAATTTCGTAACAGCCTGAGTGGCTGTACTTTTTGTTGTTCCCATTTTACAGTTTGGAATTAATGCTCAGAAGGAGGAAGCCTCCCCAAGCGTCATAGCTGAAAGAGAGTGGAATCACTGTATACTAACCATATAGTGTATTGTCTATTGGCTAAGGCAGTGGTTCTCAAGCTTCCTAGTGCTGTGCCCTATAATACAGTTCCTCATGCTGTTGCGACCCCAACCACTGTTAAGTTTGTGACTGTTATGAATCAGTGTAAATATTTTGGGAGATAAAAAATTTGTCAATGGAACCTCAACCTACAAGTTGAGAGCTACTGGTCTAAGGCATTTTAGAGGAAGAAAGGGGGTTCTATTCATTATCTCGCCAGGACAAGAATACTACAGGGTCACCTATGCACATTATGAAGCAAGCTTTCAATCACTACTTTGATTAGCTCTCTTTCAGTGGTTAACGTCAATTGGCAACTTGATAGAATCTGGAATTACCTAGGATACAAGCCTCCAGACACACTGTTGAGGTATTATTTAGCTTCTGAATGTGCTGGTGAGGGATTGTGCTAATTGAGTTGATTGAAGTAGGAAAAGCCACATAAAAAGTGGACAGCATGATTCCCTACGTTTGGGTCTGGACTATATCAAATGAGTAAAGCTAGCAGAGCTCGAACATTTATCTCTCTCTATTTTCATGACTGGTATGCAAGTAGCTATGTTGAGCTCCCATTGCCTTAACCCCCCCCCCCCCCGTAATGAACTATGCCCTTAAATTGTGAGCAGCAACAAGAAAAGAAATGAAGACATTCCCCATCAGAGCATCCCCATCCTTGTTTGCTTCTGTATAACCTGTGTTTGTCACTAATATGCCTTCATTTCATATAGGGAGGTTCCCCCATCCCACATTGCCACTGTTTCACTATAACAGACAGAGCTCGAGGTTTGTACTGAATATCAATCAGATAGACTTGACACCAGGGGCCCTATCATAAGACATGCTAGATAAACCTCTGAGGTTTTTCTGATCTACTCAAGGGCAGGGCTGCTTCAGATTCACCTTCCAGGGAAGAAGACATTGAGAAATCACCTAAATTTAAAACCGATGAGCAGACACTCCTGGCCATGCAGGCAGCATATAAGTCAGAGCAGAAAATATTCTGGTCATCTTCACGGGATCTGATCCAAGACACCAGGAGACAGGATTAGACTAGTTGTGTACAAGGATGATAAGGCACAGATCTAAGATAAATATGGAAAGAATGTTTGTTTTGCCCAAGGGCTTGGCTCTTTACAGAGGTGATGCCAATCATTCTTTTTTAGAAATAGAGATAGGTGACCCCAAAATGGGTAATGTAGAGCTTGTACACTGATGGTCTGTATAGAATTTTGGTGCTTGGTCCATTTTTGGAGTATTCTAGGAGTTAGGTAGCTCCCAAAGAACTGCCCTTAGTTTCTTTTTCTTTTTCTTTTTCTTCTTCTGTCATCACTTATAAAGACGACAAGTCATGTCTGTCTCATTGCCAAAGAAAAGATATAAAATTGTAATTTTTGTGCTGCATGTTCTTTAATCTAAATAGTCCCAGTTCAGTTATGTTTTGAGATTGTTAATATGTAATAACATGCAGCTAACGTCTTAGAAGTTGACTCACTTATTAGATGAACTGATGTAGAATTTCCTGACATGTGTTCAGATTATGGAGTGTGTGTGTTGATGTTTGGTGTGTTTGCATACATAATTATGTAGGGGTTCAATCTTGGGTATCATTTCATAGGCACCATATGACCTACCTTCCCACTCTTGAGATTATAAGTATGCAAGGCCACATTTCCTTCATGATGATTAGATTCTGAGGCCTGAACTCAGGTTCTTGTGCCTGTAAGTTAAGCACTTTACTAATTGAGCTATATCTGCCATCCCTTGGAATATCTTTGTTTTACTGAATAATATTCCTGAAGCATTACTAAAATATTAATGATTTGATGGCATATTGTATAATTGTTTCATTCTATATAATAATATTATTGTATGTTGTACAGAATCCAGAAATTAAGCACAGTATAGCTATTCAATCTTTGGGATTTTCTATGGCTTTAGGCATTCACTGTGGGTTCTAAAATGTAGTTCCTGTAGAGGGATGTGTGTGTGTGTGTGTGTGTGTGTGTGTGTGTGTGTGTGTGTGTGTGTGTATGTGAGAAAGAGAGGATAGATAGATAGATAGATAGATAGATAGATAGATAGATAGATAGAAATAATAAAAAGAAACTGGGACCCTAAAAGCTGAGTTGATCTGGAGAGATTTTCCAGGAATGTTTTTGGTCAAATCAAAACCTAACACGGAGTCATCTTATGTCCAATCTGGCATTTCCTCCACATATCAAGATATGCTTGGGTTTTCAAAATTCTTTTCAAAGAGTCAGCATTAACCAAGTCTGCAATGGCTCTAGCTTCTGGCTTGACACACATAGTTTCCACTGCAACCTTTGTCTTTGGAAGGCTAGAGACCTGACATGGTCATGCACATGCCCTTCTTCTTCTTGTGCCTCTTTTCCTCTTTCCTCTTTCTCCTCTTTCTCTTCAATATAGATGACTTCTTCCCTGTCTTCCATATTTTCAGCTTTTGCTCTCACAGGTTCTTCTTTTCTTCCACTTTAACCATTTTGGAATCATATCACATTTTACCAGAGACCACTTCTTAAATAGTCTTGTAGAAATTTAAAACAGAACAAAACAAACAAAGATGGGAGCTTTTGGAAAGGGACACATTTCAGCTCTATGATCAAATAGTACTCTTGTTTTTAGTAGGGAAGCCCACCCAGAATGTGAATTACAGTAGTTTTATTTAGGGGGAATGACGTTCCTTTAACATCATATCAGTAAGGGTATGAAGAATCAAGAAGAGAGTGAGGAAAACTAAAAATGTCACATAATAAAGGAAGTAATAAATGGATATTTATCTAGCAGTGTGCAAGTAAGGGTCCTGGGGCATTAACTCCTGGCAGTACTTAAGAGTACTTAAGAGGTTTCTCAAATATCAATTTTGTGGCATATCTCTTTTAGATTGTACATATGCATCCAAGGAGGGTCAAAACTCACATAAGATTTCATGAAGAGAACAAGGAAAAATGTAATATGGATGGAGTGGGAACCAAATCTGCCTCACAGACATTTGCAAGGGGAAGTTGGGGGAAAACAAGACTGAAATAATTGCAGGAATGAAGGCAAATCCCTTAAAAATAATTATGGCCAGCATCTCCCTAAGGTCATGAACCCCTCAGATTATTTTCAGAGGACGCTGTCCGCATAATGTCTAGCTTAGACTTCTTTCAGTATAAATTGGAAAGAAGAATATAAGTATACACTCATAGGCCTGTCTTTGAACTTTTGAAAAATGTGAAGCTAAACTATTTGATACTTCCTAAAATCCCAAGTGTAAAGAGTAGAATTTAGATGTCCATGTTTATTTTTACAGTCTTTTTATTCATAGATTGTAGATAAAAGTAATAACTATTGCACTAGAGTGTACAGATCAAATTCATATGGGTTTACTACATTTTAGCTTTTTTTTTTAACTTTGAGATTATTTACTTTGGTCATTATTTTTATGGATTCCTTTTTATTTTTCCTGTCCTGTTTGTAATTTCTTTCTCTCTATTTTAACTAGATAATTTTTAAACACCATGGACTTAATATATAAGAATGAAGCATATAGTTTCCTGGTTGCTGCCGCCACAGAGAGCTCGTTGGCAGCACCCCGCAAGCAAACTTGAGCCTCGGGACCACAGGTAAGACCAACTTTTCTGCTGCAAGGTGAACTCGGGACACACAGAGGCAGAATTCCTCTAGGACCGGGCACTTCCTGTGATTACCGGGAGTCCCACACCCGCGGATCCCGGCCGGCAGCAGCTCTCTGCTCCCAGACCCCATGGGAGAGAGACCTCACCGCCTGGTCAGGTGGGCACTCCTGAGGCTGCAGAGCGGAAGAGACCACCAACACTGCCCACCCCTGCCCACATCCCTGGCCCAAGAGGAAACTGTATAAGGCCTCTGGGTTCCCGTGGGGGAGGGCCCAGGAGCAGCAGGACCCCTGCACCTGAGACACCGCCAGAACCTGAAGGAACAGACCGGATAAACAGTTCTCTGCACCCAAATCCCGTGGGAGGGAGAGCTAAACCTTCAGAGAGGCAGACACGCCTGGGAAACCAGAAGAGACTGCACTCTGCACACACATCTCAGACGCCAGAGGAAAACACCAAACGCCATCTGGAACCTTAGTGCACAGAAGCTCCCGGAAAGGGCGGCGCATATCTTCCTGGATGCTGCCGCCGCAGAGAGCTCGTGGGAAGCACCCCGTGAGCAAACTTGAGCCTTGGGACCACAGGTAAGACCAACTTTGCTGCTGCAAGTGACCTGCCTGGTGAACTCAAGACACAGGCCCACAGGAACAGCTGAAGACCTGTAGAGAGGAAAAAACTACACGCCCGAAAGCAGAACACTCTGTCCCCATAACAGGCTGAAAGAAAACAGGAAAACAGGTCCATAGCACTCCTGACACACAGGCTTATAGGACAGTCTAGTCACTGTCAGAAATAGCAGAACAAAGCAACACTAGAGATAATCTGATGGCGAGAGGCAAGCGCAGGAACCCAAGCAACAGAAACCAAGACTACATGGCATCATCGGAGCCCAATTCTCCCATCAAAACAAACATGGAATATCCAAACACACCAGAAAAGCAAGATCTAGTTTCAAAATCATATTTGATCATGATGCTGGAGGACTTCAAGAAAGACGTGAAGAACTCCCTTAGAGAACAAGTAGAAGCCTACAGAGAGGAATCGCAAAAATGCCTGAAAGAATTCCAGGAAATCATAAATAAACAAGTAGAAGCCCATAGAGAGGAGTCACAAAAATCCCTGAAAGAATTCCAGGAAATCATAAATAAACAAGTAGAAGCCCATAGAGAGGAGTCACAAAAATCCCTGAAAGAATTCCAGGAAAACACAATCAAACAGTTGAAGGAATTAAAAATGGAAATAGAAGCAATCAAGAAAGAACACATGGAAACAACCCTGGATATAGAAAACCAAAGAAGAGACAAGGAGCTGTAGATACGAGCTTCACCAACAGAATACAAGAGATGGAAGGGAGAATCTCAGGAGCAGAAGATTCCATAGAAATCATTGACTCAACTGTCAAAGATAATGTAAAGCGGAAAAAGCTACTGGTCCAAAACATACAGGAAATCCAGGACTCAATGAGAAGATCAAACCTAAGGATAATAGGTATACAAGAGAGTGAAGACTCCCAGCTCAAAGGACCAGTAAATATCTTCAACAAAATCATAGAAGAAAATTCCCTAACCTAAAAAAAGAGATACCCATAGGCATACAAGAAGCCTACAGAACTCCAAATAGATTGGACCAGAAAAGAAACACCTCCCGTCACATAATTGTCAAAACACCAAACGCACAAAATAAAGAAAGAATATTAAAAGCAGTAAGGGAAAAAGGTCAAGTAACATATAAAGGGAGACCTATCAGAATCACACCAGACTTCTCGCCAGAAACTATGAAGGCCAGAAGATCCTGGACTGATGTCATACAGACCCTAAGAGAACACAAATGCCAGCCCAGGTTACTGTATCCTGCAAAACTCTCAATTAACATAGATGGAGAAACCAAGATATTCCATGACAAAACCAAATTTACACAATATCTTTCTATAAATCCAGCACTACAAAGGATAATAAATGGTAAAGCCCAACATAAGGAGGCAAGCTATACCCTAGAAGAAGCAAGAAACTAATCGTCTTGGCAACAAAACAAGAGAAGAAAAGCACACAAACATAACCTCACATCCAAATATGAATATAACAGAAAGTAATAATCACTATTCCTTAACATCTCTCAACATCAATGGCCTCAACTCCCCAATAAAAAGACATAGATTAACAAACTGGATACGCAATGAGGACCCTGCATTCTGCTGCCTACAGGAAACACACCTCAGAGACAAAGACAGACACTACCTCAGAGTGAAAGGCTGGAAAACAACTTTCCAAGCAAATGGTCAGAAGAAGCAAGCTGGAGTAGCCATTCTAATATCAAATAAAATCAATTTCCAACTAAAATTCATCAAAAAAGATAAGGAAGGACACTTCATATTCATCAAAGGAAAAATCCACCAAGATGAACTCTCAATCCTAAATATCTATGCCCCAAATACAAGGGCACCTACATACGTAAAAGAAACCTTACTAAAGCTCAAAACACACATTGCACCTCACACAATAATAGTAGGAGATTTCAACACCCCACTCTCATCAATGGACAGATCATGGAAACAGAAATTAAACAGAGACATAGACAGACTAAGAGAAGTCATGAGCCAAATGGACTTAACGGATATTTATAGAACATTCTATCCTAAAGCAAAAGGATATACTTTCTTCTCAGCTATTCATGGTACTTTCTCCAAAATTGACCATATAATTGGTCAAAAAACGGGCCTCAACAGGTACAGAAAGATAGAAATAATCCCATGCGTGCTATCGGACCACCACGGCCTAAAACTGGTCTTCAATAACAATAAGGGAAGAATGCCCACATATACGTGGAAATTGAACAATGCTCTACTCAATGATAACCTGGTCAAGGAAGAAATAAAGAAAGAAATTAAAAACTTTTTAGAATTTAATGAAAGTGAAGGTACAACATACCCAAACTTATGGGACACAATGAAGACTGTGCTAAGAGGAAAACTCATAGCGCTGAGTGCCTGCAGAAAGAAACAGGAAAGAGCATATGTCAGCAGCTTGACAGCACACCTAAAAGCTCTAGAACAAAAAGAAGCAAATACACCTAGGAGGAGTAGAAGGCAGGAAATAATCAAACTCAGAGCTGAAATCAACCAAGTAGAAACAAAAAGGACCATAGAAAGAATCAACAGAACCAAAAGTTGGTTCTTTGAGAAAATCAACAAGATAGATAAACCCTTAGCCAGACTAACGAGAGGACACAGAGAGTGCGTCCAAATTAACAAAATCAGAAATGAAAAGGGAGACATAACTACAGATTAAGAGGAAATTCAAAAAATCATCAGATCTTACTATAAAAGCCTATATTCAACAAAACTTGAAAATCTGCAGGAAATGGACAATTTCCTAGACAGATACCAGGTACAGAAGTTAAATCAGAAACAGATAAACCAGTTAAACAACCCCATAACTCCTAAGGAAATAGAAGCAGTCATTAAAGGTCTCCCAACCAAAAAGAGCCCAGGTCCAGACGGGTTTAGTGCAGAATTCTATCAGACCTTCATAGAAGACCTCATACCAATATTATCCAAACTATTCCACAAAATTGAAACAGATGGAGCCCTACCGAATTCCTTCTATGAAGCCACAATTACTCTTATACCTAAACCACACAAAGACCCAACAAAGAAAGAGAACTTCAGACCAATTTCCCTTATGAATATCGACGCGAAAATACTCAACAAAATTCTGGCAAACCGAATCCAAGAGCACATCAAAACAATCATCCACCATGATCAAGTAGGCTTCATCCCAGGCATGCAGGGATGGTTTAATATACGGAAAACCATCAACGTGATCCATTATATAAACAAACTGAAAGAACAAAACCACATGATCATTTCATTAGATGCTGAGAAAGCATTTGACAAAATTCAATACTCCTTCCTGATAAAAGTCCTGGAAAGAATACGAATTCAAGGCCCATACCTAAACATAGTAAAAGCCATATACAGCAAACCAGTTGCTAACATTAAACTAAATGGAGAGAAACTGGAAGCAATCCCACTAAAATCAGGGACTAGACAAGGCTGCCCACTCTCTCCCTACTTATTCAATATAGTTCTTGAAGTTCTAGCCAGAGCAATCAGACAACAAAAGGAGGTCAAGGGGATACAGATCGGAAAAGAAGAAGTCAAAATATCACTATTTGCAGATGATATGATAGTATATTTAAGTGATCCCAAAAGTTCCACCAGAGAACTACTAAAGCTGATAAACAACTTCAGCAAAGTGGCTGGGTATAAAATTAACTCAAATAAATCAGTAGCCTTCCTCTACACAAAAGAGAAACAAGCCGAGAAAGAAATTAGGGAAACGACACCCTTCATAATAGACCAAATAATATAAAGTACCTCGGTGTGACTTTAACCAAGCAAGTAAAAGATTTGTCCAATAAGAACTTCAAGACTCTGAAGAAAGAAATTGAAGAAGACCTCAGAAGATGGAAAGATCTCCTATGCTCATGGATGGCAGGATTAATATAGTAAAAATGGCCATTTTACCAAAAGCGATCTACAGATTCAATGCAGTCCCCATCAAAATACCAATCCAATTCTTCAAAGAGTTAGACAGAACAATTAGCAAATTCATCTGGAATAACAAAAAACCCAGGATAGCTAAAACTATCCTCAACAATAAAAGGACTTCAGGGGAAATCACTATCCCTGAACTCAAGCAGTATTACAGAGCAATAGTGATAAAAACTGCCTGGCATTGGTACAGAGACAGACAGATAGACCAATGGAATAGAATTGAAGACCCAGAAATGAACCCACACACCTATGGTCACTTGATTTTTGACAAAGGAGCCAAAACCATCCAATGGAAAAAAGATAGCATTTTCAGCAAATGGTG